>NC_056734.1:582703187-582730432 GCF_019279795.1 Protopterus annectens
GGCACATGATCTCACCAGTGCCACAGGAATACCAAGGACTGGTGAACAGGTCTGTCACCACCATGCGGACCTGAAGAGACAGAAGCAGGACCAACTGAACCGTTGGATCCAGGAGGCCTGGCAAATGCCCAAAGCCCCACTACTGAGTAAGTTACATGTAATTATTTATGTAAGAAATTAACCTAGCTGATATTATGGAGATTTGTATCCCAATATTACTTCATTTATATTACAGCTGCAGGTGTCCGTTCTGCGAATCATCGAGCCTATACTGATAGGCTTGTGCGGTTGCACCACCAGGCAGGTTATTTATTCTCTCCCTGTAACTGTTAAAAAATATAAGTATGACAGCTTGCAAAAGAGTGCAGTGTAGTCACTTATTAATAAAAAGTTCAAGTAACAGTGTAAGAGAGATTCTGCTAGTACTGTGTGATTACATAAGTGTGATGCAGCCTGTAATCCAAAAATAAAAATGAAACAAGTCTGAAATAAAGATGTTCCACCTGTAATGTAATAGTACATAACCTGCAGCAGGCTGTAAATTACAGCTACACAAGCTGAGTACAACATATGTGTGAAATATATCCCCGTTTAAAATCTGAAACATGACACAAGTGAGACTGTTGGAAATGATTGTTGTAACCAAGTAAAACATGTCAATAAAGCCTAGAATTAAGTACCATCCTGAATTGTAAAAATAAAACAAGTGAGAGTGTGAGAAAGAAGTATGAATCCACCAAGAAAGTTGTAATAACTCCTGAATAAAGTATACTGCAGTCAGTACAGAATGAAATGAATGACAGGCACAACCAAAGAGTGAAATGTGTGCAATAAAGTACTGAAGCTGGAATGTCTGTCCCACAATTTGGATATGTTGCTGTACCTTTGCAATATGCAGATAGTATGGTTGCATGAAATACCAAACATCCACAGTTGTCTAGAGCCATATAAATCAAATGTAGAAGGATGCTGTAGCTGAACAGAGCCAGATATGAACGTGTATGAATAAAAATGCAATGTATATTAATGTAGCAGTAACATTCCCATCACCAACATGCCTAAGTTTACACATAGGAAACTGTAGTCAGACCTGTAGGGTGTATATATCTGCAGCTAGTAGAAATGTACAGCATATGTATAGGTATTTGAAGTTGTTAATGAAATATTTCTTCACCCTACCCTATAACCACAAATAATCCATTCCACATGAAATGGGTATGTGTATTCACAATTAATTCCCCTGGACATTTGTCCTGTTGGTTCATACATATTTGCATGTACATTGATGCATGTGCCCTGTTCATACATCCAAACCTGATGGCCTGTTGCCATCAATCAACCCTGCATGCTGTTGGATTGTGTACTGTTGTTCAAATTATGCATGTGTTATGCTTGCTGTTCAATGTCTTGAATTTATGGGTGTTTGATTAATGGGAATACTAATGCATGCTGTTATAACTAATTGTGAATGGTATTGTTTGTTACTAACCCAAACTGTCATAAAATATTGCAAAACATAGGACGACAGGGAAGGTGGGTTCCAGCGGACCCACCTCTCCCACCTCATCTGGCGAGTGCACCTGGCACTAGTGCCCAGGCCAGACCCTCCTCCGGTGGCCCTGTGCCACCTTTGGGTGGAAGCGCTGCAGGGAATGGGGCTCGTCCCCCCTCTGCAAGCGTCGCCAGAGGAGACCATCCACTCACCCTCCGTAGTGTTTGGTCTGTGGTGCCTAGGGAGATCAGACATTCTGTGTTTGAGCCCCTACGCCAGCTTGAGGCACAGGTGGCACAACTCACGGGCATGCCTGCTGCCCGTCCTACACAGCCCCCAACACAGTCCCATCCTGGGCAGTGAAGGCACAGTGGCAACTGCCCATGGGTGGGGATCTCAGTTCCACTGTTGCCATCTGTGGGCTCATGGGCTCGAGATATCCAAACATCCGTCCCCGTCAATTGTGTTTCCCCCCCACATGTTTCACACACCACCCCTGTATACGTCTTGTTTGTCTTGTCTATTAACCTCCCCTACCTACCTCCCCAGCTATACCTACTTCCCGTACCTGACATTCCACTCTCACCTGAAAAAAAAAAAAAGGGCACTCTGTTCCCACAAAAAAATTACGCCCCATACATAGCTGCCCATTTCGCAGACATGTCTACTGGACATGTGAACTGGCAATTACAATTGGCTGTACAACAAATATTGTTGTCCTCACCCCTCTCTCAGGGGTGGAAGGTTTCAAATTTCACACCAAATTACACATGTATGCACAGCTGTTGCTGATAAAGAAATGTGCAGCTATGGGCCTTTCCTACACCCTTACTGCAAATCCTAAGCTTGTTTCCCTATTGTCCTACCCTCTTTGTGACCCCTTTTTCACCACTTTCCTGTCTCCCCATTTTCATTTCTTTCAAAGAAATTAGCACGGGTGTGTGCAAGAGTAAGCACTTTTAAGCAGTTGTAAGCGGGTATGCGCTTCTGTGCGCTTAGCTACGCGTGTGTGCGTGAAGCTAAATGCCAGTGCGCTACCCCGCTTACAACTGCTTAAAAGTGCCTTAGTCACTCTGAATGACAAGGCCTGTAGTCAGCTCAGAAGCAAAATAAAGTCCCACTGTCAGTCACCAACCCAGGACCTTGGAAACAGTAGTCTGCATGACTTACCACTAAGCCATGACTGCTATACAAGAACATTGTGCTGAAAGAAATATATCATGAAATAGTAGAAATGAATGTAAAGGGAATATAGGAAGTCTAGTACACAAAGCATGTCATGTATATTTACTGTCAAATCTAGTGGATTTGTAAAATATTAGTGTGTGAAGAGAAACAGCCATGTTAGTTGGTAGCTAGTAGGTAATAATGTCACAGTAGCACCTTGCAAGCCACACACATACTCAGAGCAGGATAAACACTGCCATATTTGAATAGTTAAGAGCCCAGACATAGCAACTGTGACTGAGTTACAGGGATGTCCCTGATTTGAAAACAAATGTTAACTGTGCCCCACTGACTCCCTGTGAAATGTACTAACAGGCAGAAAGGTGTTATAACACATGCAATGGTAACTATGAATTACTGAAAGTATGCACCACTTGCACATCACAAATGGTGTAGTAATACATATGCTCAAAATAACCCACAGTCACAACTGCAGAATATCAGAAAATTTCATGGGTGTATCCCACTGATATGTACCATTCCATGAGGCTGATAAAAGATGCACCTGAGAGTATCTGAGGCCTGCTCAGCAGCATAATCAAATACCCTTCTAGGTGTCAAAGCCCACACCATGGCCAGACCACACTGCATGCAGTACCACCCTACCACAACAAACACATAGGGAATTGCTGCTCAAACAGATATAGCAAGCATTACAAGGTGTGAATATAAATGGAAAATAGGAAAGCCATAGCAACACATTACACTAAAGACACCTAGCAGGCATACAAGGAGTGAATGTAAAGGGCAAATATTGAAGCCATAGCAACAAATTGCAAGAGACACTGCTATATGCCAGTTACACCATAAGTCCCACAGGAAAGCACACACACCCATATACACAGTATTACTAGTCTTAGGTGTCAGTTTACATACACACTGAGAAGAGGAAACTAGAGGAAGGAATACTCAGGTTACAGTACAACATGCATTGCAGTGTCTACAACACAGCTTGAAATATGAGAGACATACCAACCGTTACGCTCACAGAACAGTGTCCACAGCATGCCAGCATGGTCCCCACCCTGATAATCTGAAAGGGCTATGCCTACCTAACATACCTTTTTATAGCACTGTCCTGAAATCACAGTGAGAACTGCAATCAGTACACAACAGACTGCATGCAATTAGTAAATGCTGGCTAACAATTGGTGCAGAGGCCATCACATGGACATGTGCAGATACCTACAAAAGCATCTTGTACTCCCAGTCCACACATGCAATACTTTCATTGCACCATCTGGAGGTATAGACAGAGAGAGAGAGAGAGAGAGAGAGAAGAAAGAAAATTTAAAACAACAAAACAAACAAGTTGTCATCACAACCTGACACTACCAAGCCAAACTGAAGCTGGCAAGAGAAGCAGCAGGCCAACCATCACAAAGCCAATGAAAACAGCTGTAACAAACAGAGGTAATATAAAGTAATAATATAATAGTCTACATACTGTGAACCCTCCATATGTGTTATTGGTCTGTATCTATGTATATGAAGATGTGCATAGGGCAGGGGACATACTGCAACTGTCACTGAAGGCTGTACATACATATGTATGTGAAGGTAACTATGTGCACATATCAATGTAGGTTGTAGTGCAATGTGCAATGTAGGTTGTACAGTAAAGGATGTTTATCAGTACGTTAGTGTGAGTATACATATGTGTAAATAAAAAGATTTATATATATATATCTATCATATGTATATGTATGTATATATATATATATATATATATATATATATATATATATATATATAATATGCATATATGTATACATAGATAGAGAGGGATGTAGAAATACATAGACATATATAGATAGATAGAATATGTACATACATATATATGTAATACACACATACATATATAGATATATGTAGATACATATACATATACAGACAGATCTGACTGTCTACAGATATGTCTGTATATGACTATCTCACTGTCTCTGTCCCACCCTCCTCTCTCTCTCTCTCTGTCTCCTCTCTTTCCCCTCTCTCCATATCTATATCTATATATATATATATATATATATATATATATATATATATATATATAGACATACATATATATATATATATATATATATATATATATATATACATACATATATATATATATATATATATATATATATATATATATATATATATATATATACATATATATATATATATATATATATATATATATATATATATATATATATATATATATATATATATATATATATATATGTATATACACTGAGTGAGGCATATGTGTGCAGATGTATTGCAGCAGGTGCCTGGTGACAAAGGCATGGAGTGAACACTAGTGTAGATACTGGAGTACCATACTCCATTCCAAAACACTTACACCAGTAACCATCACATATGTGCTTGCCTGCCCACCACTGCATGTGTCAGGGGGGAACAGGGGCAACAAGTGTACAATAGGCTCCTCATTGATATTCACAGTGGCACACTAGTGCTGTAATACCTGTACATGGTATGTGTCAGCAGACATGGTGTGTCAGCTATGGACATGTAGGTCACTGTACCCCTCTACACCCCACAATGTCCTACACGGTATGTACCTCCCATGACAGCTACAGATATGGAGAAGGACACAGTCATACGTAAGAAACTGTGACAATGCACTCAAACACATTACCTATGCAGAGTGACTGACAAGACCACAGAGCGCACCCATACTACCTACATAGAGGTTACCACTGCTGGATATACATAGTTAAGTCACACGCATGACAGTTGTCCAACAACCATGGTAACACCTCACAACATCCACAACCTAAATGACCTATGTCTGTCGTCCTTGTCACTGCAGTAAAGAGCACATGGTGGAGGTACAGGTTCCTACCCACACAGCATTAAGAAGCAAGGCTCCCCATGAGTGGATGTCAGACATACCCCTGCTGAATGTTATGCAGATAGGTAATATGCTATATGAGTCACCCTGTGTAACTGTTTGATAGGAGCAGGTACGATCACATCACATGTGTCACAAGGGGAAGGGTAGCATAACAGTATGCTGCTGTAGGCCCAGGGCCAATAGCATACTACCTACCTAAGACACAATGCACACCCACAAACCCATTGCAAACCAACTATGTGAGGTGGAATGAGTGTGCCAGTGACTGGGTGCATGTTATGTAATGGTGTGATTGCTCACCATGACTGTCTGTCTGTCATGGTAGTGTGTGTCCTTGGTGTGAGGCCAGAGACAGATGTGTGAGGTATTCCGATCCAAACATACTACATTGCCATATGTTGTGCTATTACCCTGTATGTGACTGCAGTGTAGGTAGGGTTATGGCAAGTAAGAGTAGTGTGCATTACCAGTGAAATATGTAACGCGCATTGCATGCAGTGCATGGGTTGATAATGTTCCCCATACAGTACCTTGATACAAACCCCCCAGTGTGAGGTTGTGCATTGGACCTGAATCAGTGTGCTGACTGCTGGAGTATACTAGTCTGTCGTATGGAATGTGCCTGAGCACTGATATCCAGTCATTTACATGTGTATCCCCTAATAGATAGACAGATGCTATATATGGGAGTTAAGTTATATCACTACAGTCGAGTATTATGTGTATTATGTGTGCCATATTTTGCTGACATATATTGCTGACATATTTTTCTTTTCCTTTTCAGGGCTATGGTTCACCAGCGAAACCCTACCTACTCCACAGCGGAGGATGAGGAGATACACCAGAGCCTGGTGCGGGATTTCGCAATACTCTTTTCCTGGACCAGCCAGAACCAGCAGGAGAGGGCTGCACTGTGGCAAGACCTGGTCCATCTGGTAAATGACATAGGCACGCATAACCGGACATATGAGCAGGAACGCCATCACTGCAGTGATTTAATTAGAAATGTCCGTCAGCATGTGTTGGATATCCACAGACAACAGCTTGCCACAGGTGGTGGGGTGGCTATACATCCCCCCTCACCAGACTGGAGGGACTACTCCTAAGTGTTGTGGCTCCAGCCCAACAGCAACAACAGCAGCAGCATACATACATAATGATGGAGGCTGGAGCCACCCAGCAGCAGGACTCGGAGCATGTAGGTAACATGCCATATGTATAGTTGACTGTTCTGTACACTGGTAGTTTATGCATGTGTGAGGTGTGTCCTCGGTTTGTAGCTGTTATCTTGGTAATTATTGTGCAATAGTGATATTCTCAATATCAGCAGTAGACCTGTGAAAGCCAACTGTTGTACTACTGAACTGTATCATACTCACAGTATCAATGGCACAGTTGTGCCCACTGACAATAAATGTCTCATTTCTGCAGGTCCCTCTGGTGTAACAGCAAGGCAGCCTATCCATGCTGGTGAGTGTGTAATAACAATACCTTCAATACTCTTGATACTAATAGTAATAATAGGCTCAAACAGTAGTGCTATGTGTTTGATTGCAGGTGTGTTTGTGTCTGTGTGTTGATATCTCATATACTGAGGAGTGTGCATGTGTGCATGTGTGTATGTGCATGTGTGCATGTGTGTATGTGTGCATGTGTGCATGTGTGCATGTGCATGTGTGCATGTGCACCTGTGTGCATGTGTGCATGTGTGCATGTGTGCATGTGTGCATGTGTGCATGTGTGCCTGTGTGTATCAGTGGTAACATCATGTACACATTGTAAACTGTGTTTCCTGTCTTACTCCCACAGGTTCTGGTGCTGCTCTGGTGTTGTGCAGCAGGGAACCTGAATCAGCTGCCGTGGATAGTGATAATGATGATACCTGTGTAATGGCACAGGGAGGTGTGCCAGGGTCTGTCGTTGGTCAGCCTATTGACAGTACACAGCTGTCGACCCCATCAATGCGCACAGTCATCCTGCCAATACATCCTTTGTCACCAATGTCCCTAGGTGATGGACAGGATACAGTGGGCATTGACCAGGGTAATGTGGTATCGGTGGTACATGTATCCCCACACAGCAGCCATGGCCAGGGTCCTGACATGGTACCACACAGGCAGATGTCCAGGGGTTCTCGTGGGAGCATACGTGGGCGTACTGCTCCTGTCAGACGTGCCCACAGAGGTCTTTCAACCTCAGCTATGTTTTGGGCTATAATGCAGGCACAGACACATATGGAACGGTACTCCAGACAGGGTCTGAGGGAGCTGAGAGCATGTCGCACAGCTATGAATGACAGTATGCGTGATGTTGCGGCTGCCATCCTTAATTTCACCAAGGTCATTGACAGATGTTGGGGGGACACATTAGATCTGTTCCACAACTACATGTCCATGAGCCAGGGCAATGGTGGACGGTTGAGGCGTCGACGTCGGCGTATGCCAGCAACAGCAGCAGCTGGCAGTCATCGCGGATGACAACAGGCCCATGGCCGCTCTCATAGTGCCAGCAGCAGCCCCAGCAATGCTGAGTCTGTACTGTCATCAGACCGCCCCAGGAGACCACGTGCACGTGGCTCTGGACAGTCCCAATGAGGGACCTGTCTCCAGTCACCAACCAACTGCTTCTGATGACAGTACCCAGTCTGGCTTAGTACCTGATATGGTCCATGGCACCCCTGCCAGGCACAGGTATCGTGTCCGTGGCCAGAGACAGTGATCTGTATGACCTGGCAGGTACAGTCTGTGGCTGTCCACAAACACCTGTATATGGCAGCCATGAGGTGGAACTGTGTGCATGCATACACACATGCAGATTGCTAACACCTAGGGCTACCGCATGCACGCACACACTGCATCAACATTGCCCCATCTTGTACTGCTGTCCCTCACCAACACACACACACATACATGTCAATTGCTTGTATCAGTGGCAGACTCTGGCATACCAAGTACACACCCTGTGCATATGATGAAACTGTGCCACCTCCTGCAATCTGTAACATCGGTGCAGGAACAGGTTAACATGGTGCTGAAGCACAGGGTGACTACATAGAAGTGTAGTAATAGTATCATGTTGTCAACAGTACAGTGTAATGATATCATTGTGGGTATATCCCAGCATGCCTGATACAGTAACAGTATGATTGTCATTGTATTGTTTTGTACACCCATAGTAATTACCATAGTGTAATGTCTGCACATCTTTGCATACTGGTGGTAAGGCTGTCAACAGAAGGCCACCTACATAGGTAGCACAGGGGATAAGAAAATGTAAGTATTGATACTCAATGATGGACATGTAAACTGCAAGTTGCATGCTGTCCACACTCGACTCTGCAATGAGGATGTTTGAGGATGTTGATATCTGTGCAGTAATACACAACAGGTTCAAGACTCACAAGAGCACCCTAGCACTACAAGGTCACACCTCATACCATGCTTGACAGCCCCAAAACACAGAACTAACTATGACAGTAGGGAGAGTCTCCATAAATGTCAATGATACTGTGGTGCCAGGACAGGTAGCATACATCCTACTAAGTTTGGAACTGCTGAGTGAGGGCTCAGTGTCTGTTATTCGAAATGTGTATTAGTTCAGGTATGAGCACTTGGGTTTCAGGCTGGTTATTCTACATTACAAAGGTACATGGTCTGCACACTTGTGGGAGGTGAGGCTGGACCCTGCCTGTCTGACCTGTGAATTTCTGTGTACAGGCTTATAGTGCCTGCATATTTGCACTGTTACCTACTGGAAGTGGTACACCTTGTTTGTTGTAGCATAGACTAGATCCAGGCCTGCTGACTGTAGCTTTGTTTGTATGCATGTTTGCTTGTTATTTCCCTGAAACACTGATTCCACCTGCAATGCAGATTTACAGTGCCTCTGTGGATCCCTAGTGACATCTGTATTGCTTACTGTACTGATGTCCATGTCTCACTTGACAGAATGTCACTGTTTGTCCTGTTTGTATGTAAGTTGCCTGTAACACATTGCATATGACTTACCTGGCATTTGCTCACGAAAGCATTTATATATGCCAGCACTAACAAATCAGAAGCACTACACCCTCACATACTCACCTTGAGTACCTTGTTCCCCATTGGCCCTATGTGTTGTTAATTATTATGGAATTCACAATACTATGGTAGCATGTGCAAAGGTCACTTGTCAATCTCCTCTCTGGTCCAGTTGGTGAATCTGTGAGTCATGTGGCAATGTTACAGCTGCCTCATGTACACAGACAACCCTCTTCCCTTCCCATAAACTTACAACACATGTGAGAGATGCAACCACATAGCCAAACTGGGGGCTAAGCTCTCTTAACTCAGTACTGGCATAACCATGTGTTGTTAATTATTATGGAATTCACAATACTATGGTAGCATGTGCAAAGGTCACTTGTCAATCTCCTCTCTGGTCCAGTTGGTGAATCTGTGAGTCATGTGGCAATGTTACAGCTGCCTCATGTACACAGACAACCCTCTTCCCTTCCCATAAACTTACAATACATGTGAGAGATGCAACCACATAGCCAAACTGGGGGCTAAGCTCTCTTAACTCAGTACTCAGGTGGAGTGGGATACTACAGTGAATGCAATACCAGTCTCACATAGACCTACAATGACAGCAATCCAAACACATAAACACACAGGAACATTCTTGGAGTCTCAGAATAGCATCCTGCCTGAGCAGCAGACACCTCCGAAGCAGACACACAAGCAAACGTTATGCCAGAACAGAGCATGTGCAACACATAGCTCACAAAGCCTGTGTGCCAAACAGTCACAGCCCGTAAGGCTAAACAACACACCTGCTACAGTTGTAATAGGTACCTCTATCGTCAGGTACACTGAGGTACTGCTCACCAGGCTGAACAAGGAGAAGGTCATGGTGAGATGCCCATCGGGCACTATGATCCACCACATAACACAAGCATACAGGTCACTCCAATACATGTACAAATATGACTCATTCATTGTCCATGCCAGTGTGAATGACCTGTGACGTACCTCCCTGGACTACATGATAGGGGACATAGAGGGGCTCTCTGAGCATGTGGCACAGGCTGGTATGACCCTGACCTTGAGTAGCATCTTACCTTCACCAAGAATGCTGCCACAATATGTAGACAGGATGATCAATTTCTACAATTGGCTTATGTTTCGGTGTCATTCAAAGGGGATCCAATGCCTGTCAGCATGGGATTACATGCTAGACAAGCCACAATGCTTTGCTAGGGACAGCTTGCACCTGTCACCCATGGGCCATTGTATATTGGCAAAGGATCTTGCTACACACATAGTGCCTTTTTATGCAAGGCTCAAATTACATAGCCACCTCCACAGGTATCACACGGGATAGGGCACTAATAGTAATGCTACTCAATGCCAGCAGTGTAAACCTCAAGATGCATGCACTGGAAACTGTCCTTAGCATGGAGAACAGCAATATCTGTGCAGTAACAGAATCCTGGTTCAAGGCTCCCAGGTGCACCCCATCATTGCCAGGTTATACCTCATACCATGCTTGTCCCCTAAACATGCACCAAACCAGAACAGGGGGGAAGTATCCAAAGGCACCACAGATACACACACCTCCAGGTTGGTGGCACAGCACAAAGCATCAGAGCCTATCCATGTGCAACTAACAGTGGGTTAGACTGCCTTCAGGTTCATAGCCTGGCACACACCACCCTCCCATACCCAGGAAACCCACTTGGCCTTCCTGACAACACTGGGAATATGATGGTCTCTACAAACACCATTATATGGGTGGACTGCAACTACCCAAACATAGTGTGTGAGCATTACTCTAGCTCCAAGACCCTAGCTGAAAGGTTCCTAGCATTTATTCACTGAATTGCTATGGAACAAGTTGTTACCACTCCCACAAGAGGTGAAAACATGCTGCACCTGTTCATCAACAACATGTGGACTATATGCTCCAGACCAGATGTGTATCCCTCGCTGGTAGGATGACACCATATACAACTCACACTGTATATTCACATACCACATACAGCCCCTGCACAGAAAACCACAGTCATAAAGTTGTCTAATGCAAATTCCATGTATTCACATGAGGCAGGCTTCAGACATGGGAACTATTGAAGGTCACAGGTACAAATGTGTATGTGGCACACACATACATCATGTGTGCATTGACATTACTGATATAATCTATGTTGTGCAATATTGGGAACAACACCCCACACACATGGACAAACTGTGTAACAAAAACACACATGGCATTTGTAGGATTCAACCCCCTACCTAATTATGTTACGACACTTGTGAGAGACGCAGTAGCAGATCGCGCTATTTCCAGTACTGGGGGCTTGTCTTCTCCTGCTGTACTTATAGGGTGCAGATATCATCAGTGTTTAGACAGTGGAATATGCAGCATGTGGTGTGTTGTACTAGTTGCCAAAAGAGACATTTCTCTTACACATAGAATTGCACACACCCTACTCCCCCCCACATTCACACACACACTGAGCATTTGCAGGATTCAAACCCCTACCTAACTATGTTATGATACTTGTGAAAGACGCAGTAGCAGAGCACACTATTTGCATTACTGGGGGCTTGTTTTCTCCTGCTGTACTTATAGGGTGCTGACATCATCAGTGTTTAGACAGTGGAATATGCAGCATGTGGTGTGTTGTACTAGTTGCCAAAAGGGACATTTTTCTTACACATAGAGTTGCACACACCCTACTCCCCCCCCCCCACATTCACACACACTGAGTATTTGCTGGATTCAACCCCCTACCTAAATATGTTATGATCCTTGTGAGAGATGCAGTAGCAGAGCACGCTATTTGCATTATTGGGGGCTTGCCTTCTCCTGCTGTACTTATAGGGTGCTGACATCATCAGTGTTTAGACAGTGGAATATGCAGCATGTGGTGTGTTGTACTAGTTGCCAAAAGGGACATTTCTCTTACACATAAAATTGCACACACCCTATTCCCCCCCCCACATTCACACACACAATGAGCATTTGCAGAATTCAAACCTCTACCTAACTAACTATGTTATGACACTTATGAAAGACACAGTAGCAGAGCGCACTGTTTGCATTACTGGGGGCTTACCTTCTTTTGCTGTACTTATAGGGTGCTGACATCATCAGTGTTTAGACAGTGGAATATGCAGCATGTGGTGTGTTGTACTAGTTGCCAATAGGGACATTTTTCTTACACATAGAGTTGCACACACCCTACTCCCCCCCACATTCACACACACTGAGTATTTGCTGGATTCAACCCCCTACCTAAATATGTTATGATCCTTGTGAGAGACGCAGTAGCAGAGCACGCTATTTGCATTATTGGGGGCTTGCCTTCTCCTGCTGTACTTATAGGGTGCTGACATCATCAGTGTTTAGACAGTGGAATATGCAGCATGTGGTGTGTTGTACTAGTTGCCAAAAGGGACATTTCTCTTACACATAAAATTGCACACACCCTATCCCCCCCCCCCCACATTCACACACACAATGAGCATTTGCAGAATTCAAACCTCTACCTAACTAACTATGTTATGACACTTACGAAAGACACAGTAGCAGAGCGCGCTGTTTGCATTACTGGGGGCTTACCTTCTCCTGCTGTACTTATAGGGTGCTGACATCATCAGTGTTTAGACAGTGGAATATGCAGCATGTGATGTGTTGTACTAGTTGCCAAAAGGGACACTTCTCTTACACATAGAATTGCATACACCCTACTCCCCCCCCCCATTCACACACACACTGAGCATTTGCAGGATTCAAACCCCTACTTAACTATGTTATGACACTTGCGGGAGACACAGCAGCTGAGCGTGCTATTCAAATTATTGGGTATCATTTGTGCTCCTGACATATGTATAGTGTGCTGACATCATTATTTATGAAGAGGTATGTACATCTGTTACTATCCATCAGTAAGGGGGAGACCATATATATGCATTAACTTTGCAGAGGCACAGTGGCCTACTGTATTGCAGAGGCAGACACCAAATACACTGTGGATAGCCTTCTGTATTCCCTAGGGACAACAGCCTAGTATTGAACTCTACGGCCATATGTTTACCTGTCAGATGCAAGTATCTGTTGCTCATAAACTGTTTGTGGGTCTTTATTGCCATAGCTTTCCCTATCTCTATGAACAACTTGTGTACTGTGGCAGATGTTTGCATATGAGTGGGATCCACTACTTTACTTATGTCTCTGTTGTAATTTCACTGTGTGCACTGGGCAGATTTCTGTATTGTGGGAGGTTCCTGTATTAACACATACAAATGCCAGATATGTGTGTGCAACTGCTGAACTGTGACATGGCCTAAGTTTGTGAGCATGCCCAGTTCACAGTTTATATGGCTTCTTGACTGACACGTCTCATTTATCTAAGTGTGCGAGCATGCCCAGTGTGAACTTTCCATATGTTGAGATCTGTGGTCCATCACATTTGTGTTTGTGTGTGGACATAATCAATATTTCACATGTACAGTTGAGTGTTGGACGTCAGGTTGTGTTCTTGCTGCCCAACTGCTTTGTGTCTGAACCTAACAGGCATTATGCTGTGCCTGCAGGGTTGCCATGGGATAGTTTGCATACAGTTGTCAACATCCTTTCATACTAACCAAACAGTGTATTGTCATATAGTGTACTGGTTCAGTACTTTCACTGTGGTGGACAGTATCATCGGTTTCAGTCCTATCACTGCTTGTAATATTTAGAGTGAGCACACCAGACTGGTTGAGGGCCAGTTGTGCAGATATGACCATGTTGCTTTTAGTTCAGATATGGGCAACATAGAACAAGATTGTCCGACATTGTTAATGTATTCCACAACTTGTGTGGACAGTGACAAACAATGGCCATGTGCCCTAGGCCATTTGTAATGCTAGTCAGAGAGTGTTTGTCCTTCAACAAAATATTTACTGGTGTTTGCCATGACATATTTCAAGGTTAGTGTGCTGTGCCTCTGTCTACCCGTGACATACAGGTGATATCCAGGGTAAACCTACCATCTCCCATCCAGTCATCATGATTCCTCTGGATGACAGCCAATGAAGGACTCCCTGGATAACCTGTACTGGGAGTTTAGTCATGAGTGGAGTGAGCTTCTGGGTTATGGACCAATCAGTACAGCATGTCCTGTTTATGTCAGTGCTGGGGTTCAGGCCTGTCATGTGCATAGGTCACCAGCATTCAGATTTTACATGGTGCCAAATGTTCATTGATTCCAGCTTAGTCATGGATTTATACATCAGGCACAGATCACCTCTAGCCAGGCAGTATGGCACTGTGTGGAGCTGCAGTTTGTTTAATCAGGCAACACATGGCATCTGTTACAGCTTTGAGATCCTCCTAGTGGGGTATTTTTGGGGTCTTTCCAGTTGATGCAGGTGTCTGCTAAGGTACATTCCACAAGGGCCATTGTACACAATTGTGAGGCTGCTGATGGATGACTGGAGAGGCACAATGACCTCCCCTGACCTAGCTGTGCTTACCTTCATGATTAGGTGGGTATATGGTATGTTTCTGTAACCACTACAGACACATGGTTGTCACATGCAGGATATCTATCACCTTGTGTTCCCATGTCTCTTATTGCTCCTGATGTATGTAATGGGTATACACCTATGTGGTAATTTGTGGCCACTTACTGTGTTTCCACAGGGGATGACTATACACTATTCTGCATTTTGCTTGTTGACATGGCTGTGGCACCACTTGTCTGTTTCTATGTGTGCCTTTTGTAGGATGCTTGTGTCAGCTGGAGGGTCTGATATGGTGGGCAGTTTGTAGTCATCTGCAAACCTGTTCAGACACAGTCCTTCCATGTTGGCCTGTACCTATGTGACATATATACCATACAAGAGAGGTCCCAGGACCGTGCCAGTTGTACCTGGTTTGTAGTCTGACATGGCTGCAGCATTTCTGACCAGGTCAGTTCTGTCCTTGAGCTGGTTTGCAACCCATCTACTTGGATAGGGGTTTATAGTTAGGCTGGTGAGCTTATTTGTACTGAACAACTGGGGTATTGTATGGAAGGGTTTAGCAAGGTCCAGATAGGCTGTGTGAACCACATTCCCCTCATCAATGTCCTTGGTGCATGTTTCACATGAGTCAGACATGTTTAAGGGGCAGGATCTGTCCTATGAAAGCCACACTGGGTAGGGTCCAATGTCTGTAGGTACCCAATCTCGTTATTCCTGGGGTCCATGATCATCCTCTCCATTACTTTGCCCACCAAGATAGTCAGGGTTGAGGGGTGATAGTTTGCAGTATCCATTCAGGCACCACCTTTGTGGTGAGGGACCACTGTTGCTGTACACTGCTCTTTGGATACATATCCTGGGGTAAGACTGAGAGTGAGCAGTAGTGCTACTTGTTGTTCCATTCTTCATACAGTTCTTGTTGGACACAACCCAGGACACCATCTGGTACCATTGATGCTGTGTGGTTTGCTTTGTAGATGCTGGCTGTTACCTCAGCATCTGCAATGTCAGGGGGCCAGCACTCTGCTGGGATAGATATTTGGCAGTTTGGTGCTGGTGGGGAGTTTGCAAAGAATCTGTTAGGTTGGATGTTGGCAATGTGTGTGGGTTTGGTGTATTGTTTGTGATATTTAAGTAATGCAGAGCATATCTGTGGATTATCACCATAGTTCCTACCATCAGTTAGGACAGCTGTGTGATTATCCTTTGTGTCCTGCACAATTTATATCATCATAGGTTCATAGGTTCATACTAGGCTATCTGCCCTGGCCATGTTTGAGCCTAGACAGACTGTGTGTGGCTTTCGACACCCCTTGCAATGTGCATATTATGCCCATTTAGGGTTTACTTTACTAGATGTGACACAGAGATGGCCCCCAGCATACACCTACTATCTCCCATGCACTTGACCGGATTTCTCTTGTAGAGTATGAGTGTGGAGCTCAGCCTATCATGGACTGGGATTCTGTTCCAGAGTGTAAGGATCCTCTGGGTTATGAATCTGTCCCTCCAGCACATCCTATTTATCTATGTGTTGAGGTTCAGATATCTCACTGTGGTGTCTCTGCTAGATTTGAGTTTCTGCAGTGGAGCATGTCCATTCATTCTGGATTGGACATGGCCTTGTACATCAGGCATACATCGCCTCTGACTGGGCATTATGCATGTGAATTGGGCTGGGGTTCTTCAGCCAGGCAGCAGATGACAAATGTTTGAACCCTTTATCCTCTTGGTGAGGTACGTTTGGGGTCTTTCTAACTGCTGCAGGTGTCAGGTAAGGTACATCCAAAATGGGACATTGTTCTCAAGTATGGGCCTGATAAGAGAAGAGTATGGGGGCACAGTGACCTCTCTTGATCTACATGTGCATCCTGTCATGTTAAGGTGGGCAATATAGCATGTCTTCCTGGCCACCTTGGCAATGTGAGTGTCACATGACAGGTTGCTGTCCACTTGTGTCCCTAGGTCCCTGATTACTTCTTCCGTACATAATGGATTACCACCTATGTCATAATTTGTGTGTGCCTTGTTTGGTATTTGGTGAGACATTCATTCTCTGCAGTGTCTTCAGGAAGGCTGACTGGGGTTCCTGGATTTGGGAGGGTGGTCTGTAGCAGGCTGCAAACTGGGACACAGTTTGAGCCACTGTTACTTGCCCGTGGATAGTCCATGCTGCTTCTTGCTGTGGTACCAACCTGGGGTGTGGTTATCCTTGACAATTATTGATAGCCACACTCCTATTGTAGTTTGTTCCATGTTTTGGGGCTGTAAAGCATGGTATAAGGCATAACCTGGTAGTATTAGGGTGCTCTTCTGAGCCTTGACCCAGGTTTCTGTTACAGAACAGATATTACCATTCTCCATGCTGAGGTGGGTTTGGTCTGCATGCATCTTGCAGTTTAGACTTCTGGCATTGGGTAGCATTACGTCCAGGTTGTTATCCCTTGTGCTACCTATGGTGGTGGGTTTGTGTTTCCAGCCTTACCTATTCAAGGCACAGTGGGGGTGACAACAGCCTTTGCCAGTATCCACACAGCCAGGTGTGCTGGGTGCATGCCATCCCTAGCAGGTGGAGCATCATGTCTTGCTCGGCATGTCATCCCAGGCTGTCAGCCATTTGTTCTCCTTTGACTAACAGCAATACTTCAGCCAATTATTGTACTTGATCTTGTTGTCTTCATAGTGTGGCATCATGCTTGGTGAGGGTGAGATGTTAGGCAGGATCATCATGTTTGCATATACTAGATGGTGTTACATTGCTTAACACATGGCAATCATGCCTCAGGTGGTGCTGCAGGGCTGCCTATGTCGGATGCACATACTACACTACCTGTACATGTTTGAAAGCAGGTTGTGTCATGTTAGGCGTCCCTTTTACTATATGAGTGAGTCAGAGAGGAGTATCATTCCCAGGGTTCCTACTGAGCCAGTGTATGTGCTATGCGTTGCCTCTTTGCCAAGGCCAGGGCATACTGGGCACGCCTCTTTCTGCCTACTGGGGCAGGCTCAGGTTGTTCATCCTCTGAGTCACGCTCTGCCTGTGATGGCCTTAGCAATGGTGGGGGGCTGTTTGTCCCGGCCCTATGCTGGTCCTGCTGCAGCTGTTTTCGCAGAATCATATTATGTAACATAGCACATACCATGACAATTTGGGTACATGTAGTTGGTGAGTACTGCAAGGCTCCACCAGATGTATCCAGGCACCAGAACCATGACTTGAGCAGCCCAAACACATGCTCTATTACATTTCGTGTGTGTGTGTGTGCCTCATTATGGCGTTCTTGTTCAGGTGTGTGTGCGTTTCTGATGGGTGTCATCAGCCACGGATCCAGTGCATATCCAGCATCCCCCACTAAGTGACCATGTGGGATGTCCCCATTGGCAAAAGTCTGGTACAGCTGCGTCAGATGCCAGATATGGGAATCATGGTAGCTTCCAGGGCAGCCAGCACACACATTCGTTATTATGCCCTGGGCATCACACATGACCTGGCAGTTGATGGAGAGGAAGCCCTTGCGGTTAATGTAGGCCCTACCCCTCTCACCAGCTGGTGCCTTGATGTGTATATGCGTGCAGTCTATTGCATCCACTACCTCAGGGTATTCCGCTATTTGCTGGAAGAGTCGCATATTGCTGGCCAATGCCTCATGGGAATTGGGGAAATATACATGATCTCCGACATGTGCCGACATGGCATCCAGGAACTGGTGCAGTACCCTGGATGCTGATGCCTGTGAGATCCCCATCATATCACCAGTTGGTCTCTGGAAGGTACCTGTTGCTAGTATTCTTCGGCCAACACATACCTTGGTTTCCACTGGGATGGGTTCCCCTCTGTTGGTTCTGTGTGTGAGGCGTGGCCTGCACAGCTCAACAATTTGCTGCAGGAGGTCTCTGTCCACTCTATAGCGCTCCACTATCTCCAGCTCATGTAACCCCTGGTAGGTGACCCTGGGCCTGTACACTCTTCTCCGTCTCCTCACTGTGGGTTGTCTGGCAGCATTTGCATTGTCACCACCCTCAGCAAGTCTCCTATGTCTCTTTATAACAGCTATGGCAGCCCCTAGCATGTTTGGTCTGAGTGCAGCTTTTTCAGTTTTCACTTCTAACAGCTTACTCCTGTCTTGCAGTGCCTCTTGAGAGAAACATACTGCAATGCTGTTTGCAGTGTTTTAAGTGCTGGGCTGGGCTAGTATTCTGCCTGTGTAATTGCCTGCTTTTAATTGTTTTCACCTGTTAGCTCTACCAGTATTCCCTGCTAGCTTCCTACTATTTCTTCTGCTTCCTTTTTCCTCTCTGTTTCCTCAGGGGGGAGCAGCGCGCATACCAGAGAAAACACGCTCACAGTGGCTACCACGCACACACACATGCTTACACGGACTAGAATCTGCTTATTTGGGTTAAAATGCATGCACACCAGCACAAACAGGTTTACAGATCTTTAATCAGGCTCCTACATGCTTACTCTGCCTTACACGCGCGCACTCACGCTTATACGTGCGCACTCTGTCTTACTCGCACCTCCCAGCACGCACACGCACGCATGCACGCACAGCAAGAAACTTTGGTGTTAGCCACAGTGTACACCTTCCATTTCTTGACTTTCCCATGCTTATCTGTTGACACTCCTCTTTCTATGCTGTGTGACTGACATCTTTCACATACCACTTTGCTCCAATGAGCTTGATTTCTTTCTGATATTCCCCCTGTGATGTCACCTATCTCCTACTCTGTTACTCCCCCTTATCTAACTCTTACACTACATGGAATGTGCTCATTTGCTATGTGACAGTGAGATTCACTATCCTACCACTCATTTACATAGGATTGCCTACTAATGCTTAGTTACGTGTCTTACACTCAGCTTCCCCCCTTAGCAACCACTAAACAGTGGCCATCTTGTTTTCAGTCTGCTAATCCCTGCATTGTAAATCCATGCATTGCATAAAACTCACATTTGTGGGTTTAAAACCTTTATTTTTATGTTTTATATAGCGCAGCCCATTTGCGCAGGGCTGCGCTGCATTTAAACATCGCCGAAAAAAAATGTTTTTTCATGTTTGCATTGGGTTACCATGCCAATGGCCACATATTTGGCCATTGGCATGCTGCCTGACACATATGCACACTTTATTTGGAGCTGACATGGCTCCATTGTGTTATTTGCAGAAACGTACTCAGTTGTCAACTGAGTACATTTCTGCACCTAACACGACTCTTACACAGGCTGGTTTCAGCTTCGTGGATCGCTAATCTACCTCATTTTCATGCCTTTTGGCTGCAAGTGAGGTAATTAGCATATCCACGCCCTGCCTGTGTTAGAGACGTTTTAGCTGGTCTTTTACACGGTATTTCGGGCTGTTCCTGGATCGCTATGGCTGCATGGAGTCTTACACGACTCTTAGACTCCATGCAAGCCATTGTGAATCCTGCCCTATGTGTTTCTGAATGTTGTTGATGTCATTATTGCCTGCAGTTCTATAATGGCCGTTTACTGAGCCACTTATATTTATTCCATAAATGATGCACACTTTCAGAAATGTTGTTCTTAGCCCTTGAATGGAAATATTAACTCTTTTATTTAGAAAACTTCAAGATTTCTGTGTTCTACATTTTATTCTTGCTATTAAGTAATTTAACACAAATCGATTTTGCTTTAAATACTTTGTGAATGAAAGTAAAAATCATGTTTAGAAGTACAGTTCAGAAAATGCCAGCAGTTAGGGTTAAGTCATAGTTTTGATACAGAATTTAACTTCTTTTTATGCAATATACATTTTTTCCAATACAAATGCAGCCCAGAAATGGACCATGCAATTTATTTCATATGCTGAAAAGTGATTCAGTCAGTCAGTGCTGGCTTGAGCATATACAAGATTGTTTCAAGTATGCTCAGTGTGAGAACAGTAATGACTTAATAATTTATCGCAAAGCAGCAGAGTGCCTAAAAGAGTAACCTTACTAATCACATTCAGTAACAATGTTTGATAATGAGGCTTTCATCATTACAAGAATGAAGGAATAGATCCCACCTCATAAGATCAGTTATTTAGTTTTAGCTAATTCTGCCAAATTAATCCCTGAAAATTAACTTTTGAATGATCTTTACAGTATTTTCTGAAGGTTATTGAAACTATCTCAATTCTTTACAAAGTACATTTCAATTGCATTGCAGTAGATCTGTTGGAGAATAAAGATATTTGTGTTTTCAAAGAAAATGTCACATTTGTTATTCTATGGTTTCACATTTTTCACATATAGAGGCATATCCTAAAAATATTTGACATACTGGTCCCAGAATGCTCTTCTGTCAGACAATATAAACCATGGGAAATGAACCTTCATCACAGATAAAAACAAACAAAAAAAAAAGCTAATTCGAAAGAGGTGAAGTATAGAGATGTCTATCCATTTCTGCATCACTTTATTTATTTATTTATGTTATTTATTTTACATTTGTTGACCGGGTTAGTCCAACTGAGCCAGAGGCCCATTTTCAGTGGAGACCCAAGGAGAAAAGATCCAGAAATTTTACAGATACAAAGAAATTTTTGAATATAGTTAAAAGTTAATCAAACACAGTACACAGTAAAATTTTGACAAAGAAAAAAAATCCACAAAAAAACAGCAGGCTCAGTTATGGAATTTCTAGCAGAAACTATAGGGTGTAATGGCAGTTCAGAGGTCGCTTTCAAACTGAGATAAAAGTATGGTTGTTATCCTAGGTTTGTCTACAGTAAGATAATCAGATAAAACAGGATCAATGAGGTGATATGAAAAAAGTAATCTATATTCAGTCTGAGACAATGCAATGTGAAATGTCAGGGCTCCAAATAACAGAAGAATGTGATAATTCCCATTAATTGAGAAGTGACCCACAATATCTTACATTTGCTTCAAAAGTGATTAGACATCAGTTTCAGCATAATCAAGCAATGCATAAATATACCATAATTTGTTTATTCTAATGAGTGTCACAATATCTCAGGTCAGTTGGCAGAGAAAATCCATCCAGCATGCCATGGTTCTGCTCTGATGCTTTCTGTTGGTGGTCTCTGCCCACATAACCCATGACCGCTCCCTAGCATTCACCATCGCTATGTACCTAAACATTCTCAGCTGACTCCTCTCAGCCCAGATGCTCAGTGAGTGTATTGTGAGATTGTCATGGATAGTCAAGTGCTTTACGCTGTCACTGAGTGTTAGTCCAATTACGCTGTGTTGAAGTGTCATACGTGCTACATACATCTGTGATATTACCTTTTCAGTTACTACAGAAAGTTTGCAACAATAGATGAATATGGAGATGGAGTCACTCTAACAGCTCACCTATGCTTCACTTCTCAGTTCCTTTGATGATCATAGTCTGATATAATGTTCACAGTACTACTGTTGTTACACTTACCTGCTTACCTGTCTCTGTATCCCCTGACCCCTTGCTATTGAACAGCACGCCTACTTAAACTCCTCCGCTAAAGCAATTGCTTCCACTCCAGCTGTAGAGAGTGATCACATGACTTCCAGATGTGCTGTGTGCAGCAGTTGAGAGTAATCATTTCTTTTCCAGATGCAATCTCCGATTTGAAGGTGCTAATTTTCATGGTAACCTCAAAAATATATCCAATCTCACCAGCTACTTCAGGCCTTGTTTTCTCAGAGCAAGCATGCTTACTATATTCAAGAGCTTCTCAGACTGTTTCTTAAATTTCCTGAGACCCCACATTAAAATTCTTCCCCTGTTCAGAACACAATGTACAATGTCCTGTCTCTGCTTCCTAAGTCACACGATAGTCTGGCATACCCTTATTGATGACATCTAAATGTCATTATACATGGTCTTGTTAAACTACTTCTACACCCAGGCCTTCACTTCAATGACTTCACAGTTGCTGTCTTCATAAGCTGTCAGCACTTATATATCAAATCCAGAGCCCCTCCCCCTCTACTATTCTTTGGAAGGACTCTTTCATTAATGTTGCTACTTTGTCCCTTGTTGTTAGGCACCATCAAGTCTTAGGGTTGCCATCATGAAGAACTTTGACCACATTTCTGCTGGAGATCAATGACACTGGTTCCTACTGAAGTCTGGAACACCATCCATCTGGACACCATGCACGTCTTCTAGGAAGGAATAGAGGAAAGCTCATGGAGAGGTGCTACTTGAACTAATCTCATGCAAAAGCTTTAGCAATGCATTCCTAAGATGCATTTATTATGTTTACTTTTCTAGGGGCTGCTCAGTCACTGCCAGAACCATCTGACCTAATGTATTACTGTCTGACCTATTGTGATTATTTGATAGTTTAGCAGCTCTCTTAAACTCAGCATTCCAACATACTGCCACAGGCCTTGTGACATGACTACAAAGTTGACAGTGAGCCTTTGACAAATGATGGTATGATATCAGATACACTACTTGGAATTCTTATATTTGGCTGTTGCCTTTGTTTTGGATAACTCATAACATGCATAGAAGTCCAAAACAATTTGCCACTGATGCTTTGATCAGACAGCAAATCATGTCCTTCCATCAACCCCTATGTGATTGTTGAAGTTTCCCAGAAGAATTATAAATTCAGTAGGTGGAAGTCACTGATGTATTATGTGTACCTATCTGACAATATTAATGAATAAAATAATGTTTTTCCTTATACCATTGACTCATTCAAATCTCAGATAATGCCATGAAGAATGATGCTTACTAACTCTTCTCAATGATACAAGCATCTCTTTTTCTTTGCTCTTTCAGGAACTATATTCAGCATCTTTAATCAGTTGTAATTTTTTCAATGAATGAAAGCATTTTCTCAGGTGACATGATTGTTAAGTACATTTATGTTAATGATGATAGCTGACATCTTATGTGGGTTTAAGTACATTTCTTTTAATGAAGATGGCTGACATCTTATGTGGGCTCTGTTTTGTACTTCTTCTTGCCCTTCACTTGTTGCAGGGAATGACACATTCTTCATCAGCTACTCTTTCATTCCATCAGAAAAAAACTGAAAATAGATTTTCTCTCATATAGCTTTATTCTCGACACTCCTTCCCTAACCTCCTTTGCAATTACCAGCTATCGCAAGCACCAGATGCTTTGTTGGAATCTGGAAATTCATATGAAGTAGAAGGCGAATGATAAATCAAGACATAAAATAGTGCAGTCACCCTCCAGCTGTGGCATCAATCATTTGTAAGAGACACAAAGGTAGGATGGCAGGGAAAGTCTTTAATGGGAGCAGCCCAGTGGAATATAAAAACTCTCGCCTGTCTTCTGACCTCATAATCTAATAAGAAACCCAGTTAAATATATCTCATGAGAAAAATGCAAACGTGTTACAAAAAATGTATTATCATCTAAAATGCTGACTTCAATATTTGTATTTTTCATATTAAAAGTTATATACAATATTAATGGAAATAAGATTCATTGCATTCATTTTATTCAGAATCATTAATATTTGCTAAGATGTTCATGGCTACAAATATTCTATTTAAATTTTGCTACCAGCAGCTGAGCACTGCTTATAGACAGGTACATCAGTGAATGGTATTGAAGTGGGGAGAGTGCTACAGCAAGCAAACAAGTAAATAAACAGCTAAGTGAACAAATAAAGACATTGAAATAATATGACATAATTCTCTACAAATGGAATTCAGTACATTAAAGCAAGTATGCACTGTACAGCTTAGGTATGACAGTTTAAAAGTGGGTGCAATGAACATATTTAATGATGCTTAAGGCAGAACCTTATGTCTTAAACATGTAGAGTTTATTTTTTGCTATGCATCAAACCGAGTGGTACAATACCTGAAAAAATAACTGAAAAACACAAGTTTGAAAGCAGATGCAATATAAAAATGGATATTTGTAGATAATAGTATTATAATTTGGTATGAAAAATACCATTGTCAATTGTAATGCTGCATTTACATGTAACAAAAAATAGTATGGGTCACATATGGGCATTTCCATACATTATTAGCACCAAAGCAAGTGAGATCAGAGTACAGGGTCCCTTTGATCTTTGGACTGATGACAAAGCTGAAAGATAGAGATTTTTACTAGAATGTACTGTAAACACTACAGTCATGAGTGCATACACATACACATGTACATATATATATATATATATATATATATATATATATATATATATACACACACACACACACACACACACACACACACACACACACACACACACACACACACACACACACACACACATACCCACACCCACACACACCTGCTTATATTCTAAAATGTAAAGTGAGATTTACTACCTGATGTCCGCAGCAGTATAATATACAAAGCATTAATGGGCGAAGTACATTTATGCGGAAAGCTAGGCTCTGTACTTGAGGTCATAATAGATCTATTAAGTTAATTTTAAAGACTGACACATTTTGCAAAATAAATACACCTGCCAGAGATGAAATTTACTTTTCTCCTGTTATATAATTTGGTGTTTCATTTGACATTATAGATTTGTTACAAAAATCGCAAACTGTGCACTTCCTGTTCACATTTCCATTTAACTTTCACTTAGAAATTAATTTATGGCAGAAATTCTATGCTTAAATACTTTAAACACAATTCTTAAAATGTCTGTTCCTTTACAAGTATTAAATAGATGGTGCAATAACAAAAGTACATTAGCAGGCTATTCCCAGAATATGAGGACAAATGTACATAAACAGACTGCTTGAATAAAGTTTGTTACAAAGTAGGCAGCAAATCTTATTATTCTGGCCAGCACTGTAAGACACAATGCAACATTCAGAAGAATAAAGTACACAACAGACACTAACTCAGTACAGCATTGGACCTTCAAAGCATAAAAAAACCTTGATAAACCTGTCATTAACACTATTACCCCCGGATTCATGAAGCTCGGCACAAGGCCGGTGTAAGGCCTGCATCGGCCGTGTGGCGTATAAATGGTGTAGTAGCGCCATATGCATATTAATGAAGGTGCGCCGCTACCACATCCAAGTGCATAGGACACATGCGCGAGTGCATGGGACGTTACTAAGCTGCGCCCGGAGGTGTGTCAATGTCGGCTGGCGATGAGCAACCTAAACTGCTGAATATTATAGCCTGCCTGCATTAGTAATCACACCTATCAGTGTCCATTGATAATGAAACGTATGCAAAGCATGCAAGACAGTTCCCGGCCACACAAAATGGAGAACCAAACAGAAATGCACGCAACATAATATAAGTTTCCATCCATGGAACAAATGATATTTAAAATCGTGTGTCCGTAATGTACTGCACTGTCAGAAGTTATACCCAGTGGAAGTGAAGCGCATCATATCAGCGCGCCGCCAATACACACATCTAGCCCCATGGGTATGGTCACCAGCAGTCCCACAGTGGTAGTGATAGTACACAGCAGGGCAGTTGTGGCTATATAACAACCGTAAAGAAACCTGACAGTCCAAATTGTATACCAAACACACACAAACATATGTATATTAAAATGTGCTATACACATGAACAGGAACGTAACCGTCACATACACATAGGATGCTATATGTGGACCGGGATATCCAAAAGTAGAACCCATGCATGCAAATGCAATACGCAACAACCCCAGTATAGCACATAACCCGCACCCATGTCCGAATGTCCACCAAATCCAGCTACCAGCCTTGCATCCATACACCTGCACATAGCGAGTATTCCCATATGTAGTAGGAAGTATCGTCCTAGGCAGTGTCCGGATTGCAAATATGTATCCCACGATTGTAAACATCCCATCACAGGTATGTAAATCCAAATGCCCGTGCGTTAATGTTACGGCAAAATGTGTGTACATCCCGCATGGGATAAGTAACCTGTTGAAACCTCAGAGTTGTTTACACACCACGGTGTCCATTACTGTACACATCTGGGCAAAACATGTATGTGTAGTGACGGTACTGTTCAGTTTCTACACAGACATGCAATTCATACTGCGCAGGATGGAACAGCTGTCCACCATACAGGTCACCCCACTAGGGTTGCCACCTGTTCAGATGGCCAAGGTGGGACATCCCTTGTAGAAATGTGAGAATTTGCAGGATAAAACATACCCCTGGCCAGTGCAAAGGACAGAATTACACGTGTATGCCAAGATAAAAGCTTATGCCATAGCATTTGAATAGCTTATGC
>NC_056734.1:582744457-583014457 GCF_019279795.1 Protopterus annectens
TGCAAGCGGACTTGTCAGCTGCCGTCGATTGGCCGTGCGGGTTGATTGGTGTTGATTTCTCATTAGTACTCCAATTACCCTACTTCCGCATTTCCTTTTCTTCCCCTGACCTTCCTGTTTCTGCTATTGTTTGCAGCGCATGCATCTGATTACTGGGTTTCGGGCACCTTTTCATCCTCGTACACATGCGCTTTTGGCCACCATGTGTGCTCTCAGCTAAACGATTCCTCCCCACTCCTATCCTGCAGCTTTGCTTAGCAACGGACAGGCCAGATTTGCAATGCTCCAATGTGCTTAGTGCTACAGTGGCACACCCCTCAGCTGATGTCATGTATCTCCTCTGAGCCACTCCTCGGTGTTATACCGCTGCGCCATATGGTACAACCTTCCTCAGCGGGACATTTGCGATTCAGTATTATCTGCCTCATTTGCATGGCACTGACTACTAATTCATAGTTACTGCAGCGAACAGTATCACAAGCCCTTAGCAACCCTTGCACCTTTGTTGTGGTGTTCCATGCCTACCATTGTGTGTTATGCTGTAAACCTGCTTTCTATTACGTTGCGATTTTATAACATTTTTATATTATTTCTTTATGTTACAGCTTCCGCACACATGCCCTGCGGTTCTGCTGTGCGTTACTGTGGACATGACATTAAATGTTGTTATTTACGTGTTATGCATCTTTTCTTATGCCATTGGCTGTGTATTTTGCCATTGGCATATGTTCACGTGATACCTGGGTCTGGCCCTCTTCCATAGCTCAAATGTTATGTTTGGGAAAATGTAAACCGTGTTTTTTGGTTTACATTTCCGTGGGCTTACGCTACGCCTGCACCACTTCATGAATCGCTATATGCCTTCATTTGCATGGTGCAACACTGCACATGGGGTGATTTGCATACCTACACTGGGGGCTGCGCAGATCTGGCGTACGCCGGTAGTGCATGTGGAATTGGATCGTACCTGAATCGCTCGGCGGCCATATTTGGCATTATAACGCCTACGCTATGCATGCGCCTGGTGCAAGCTTCATGAATCCCGGGGTTAGTTCTAGAACAAAAGTGCATGGTTTAGCCAGTCTTGCCATATAACTGAATGCACAACTAATGGTAAAAGTTTGATATTGGTAACCGTGTTGTACAAAATGTAAAGCATGATGGGTGAGTGAGATTCCCTGGTTATAATCAGAAGGAAATAGCAGAAACAAACCAAGTAGAATGGAATGAAGCTCCAAAAAATCAAAAGCAAACAGCAAAGCTAAAATCCCCAAGCCAGAGTAGGTTTCTTAAACATATCACTCCAAGGAGAATAGTATCCACGGCTCCAAAAGTGAAAAAAGTAGCTTTATTTTAACGTACCACAAATACAAATACAGCGTTTTTGTCCTGTACAGTTAGAACTTCTTCAGAAATGTAACAAAACCATCAAGTGTTCCTTATATAGTAATTAAGACACAGTTCATTAATTAATTCAAATACAAATAACCCTTTTAACCATTTCATCCCCAAGCAAAAACCATTCTTAATGTCAATGTTATTTCCTAACATATACATTCTCCACATTTATAAAAAAATGTATAAAAATATATAAAAAAGTGTTTTTATAAAAACATGTACCATCTTATTAAAAACTTCTTCTAAGCATAATTAATACAACAAATAAATAAAATAAAATGAATACAAAATGTTAGTATGTATTCTACCTACAACATGAGATTTAAAAAATGTGTTACAGCACCATCTAATGGTAAAAACAGCTATACTGATTCCTGATAACCTACATATTTATAACCAAAGACAAGTTCCCTTGGTCATATGGGCAATATATTTTTCCATAATGAAACGTATATCCAGAATATGCACCAATTCATTTTAAAATGAATAAAAATGAATATACATAAACAGAATATGTACAATAAATGTATGGATCAAAACAAAACAAAACAAAACCAAAAATCTATTTACAGTTTTGCTGACCTAAGTTTCAGGATGGGGGCCAGGAAGATGTGGTCATTCAGACCAGGATGCCTGTTTGCCTCTAGTTTTAACTGCCAAAATAATTCTCTAAATTCGATAGTACTCCCAAGGCCCTCCGCGTGGGTCTATATCAACTTTCTCTATAATGAAGAAACCATACATACTTCTTTACATTCTATACTGTGTTTGTAAAGGGTGTTATTGTAATTCTGCTTCCTAACATCGTTCAAATGCTCGTAAATTCTCCTTTTAAATTCCCTGTGGGTCTTACCTATGTAGAAACAACCACAGGTTTTACATATAGCCACATATATCACCCCCACCGATTCACAGTTGCAGTGTGCATTGGTCTCAATATCTACCTTTCTACCCTTTAAATTAACCTGTATAAAGTATCTGAAATAAGTGTTATCTTTATTACTGACAATGTTAGCCAGGATTACCAAAATTAAACTCTTGGTGAGATAAACTTAATTACCTGTGCTTACATTTAATCAGTTATAGGCAGCCATATTGTATATGTATGTTGTCAATAGATTAAAATGATATTTATTTTATGCAAGCTATACTACCAAGAGATTTCAGGTTTAAGTGTACACTCTCCCTTCAGCTCCACACTATTATACAGATGTATACATTTCTCTCCACAGAGCTACATGGCCATATACTTATATGTATTTAAACCTCACCTTCTCCATATAGTTACAATCAAGTGTGAGTATGCAAGCATAAACATACACACCCATGTCTAGTAGTCATCGTGATATAATATAGGATAGGCTTCTGAGACGTCTGTTATAAAGCTGGAATGCTATTTACTTTTTTTAAACAAACAAAACCTGTTAAATGTATGCTATTTTAATTCAAATAATGTACTAACACCCTATACTTTGTTCTTATAAAAAAAGAAGTCACGTAGCAGTTTATTTTTTCCAGCTGTTTTAAAACTCAGTAAAGTTACTGTTTAAAATGAGGGTGAGAAACTCCATGTATTAAAAAAATAAAACTTTCTGTAACATAAAATGTATGCTGACCTTATTAATGAAGCTTTCACATAATCCCTTTAGAGCAGCATTATATGGTTTATAAAGGTTGCTTTTTGAGTAGCCCACCTTCGGAGATCTTTGCCCTTGTGTACCATGTTTCTTTCCCCCCAGGTCTTGCAGTTCCTATCACAAGTTTCCTTAGAACAGAAGTTTCTTTTGTTTCACTAAAGTAGTAATATTGAGTATAAAAAATAAAAAGCATGTTTTAACTTACAAAATCATTTCTAAACCCAATGACTAAATTAAAGAAGTCTTCAAAACCTTCCAATAATGTTAATTTTAATATTCCATTCAAAAGTTCCCTTCACTTCCTTTTTCTAGAGGGGTAAGAGGTCTTGTAACACTTCTTTTATCACAAGCTGCTCAAAATGAAACCAAGTTGCTGTGGAAACATAAATAAGCTCATGCCATTAAGAAAACACTTTTAGACTTTTAGGCAGGAAATGAGGTAAAAGAAAGATAAAAATTTAAAAGGGCTCGTGATCATGCTAGGGTAGCTACAATCTAGTAAAAAAAGACACTTTGACAGGTTTAGTGAAGAAATAAAGAGAAGAGTTCAGATAAGCCCAGTTTAAAGTAACATTCATTAAGTACACATTATTTAAGCATTTCCACAACATTTAGTAAGACTGCTGTTGATTATTTAAATGTTTAAATTTAACAGATAACCATGACAGAACATATCTGCACATTTTATTTATTTTATTACATTGTTTAAAATAAAACTTTCACTGTATATCAAACCCAGACTAATTATCATTACTTACACATCTTCTTATTGATATTAGAATAAAGTGAACTATAAAACTTTAATCAGTTGTTTAAACTCAGATTATATATTTTAGATTACTAACTATTAATATAACTATTACTTTTACTTTCACCTGAGCTAGTGGAAAATCAGATGTATTTCAGTAAAAAGGAAATTATTGCTTACTGAAACTATAACTTAGAGAGATGCACAAACTGAACAGACCTTATTACCACAAGTTGTTAAGTAAGCAGATGCTAGCAAAAAACTCTAGATTTATAAAAAGAGGTCCTCATAAATGCAAATATACTATTTGGTAAATGTTATCCAAATGAATTAATGACAAAAATAACACCACTGTTTTCCTTCAGAAACTGGTACATATCACCTTATCATTTGCATGACACTGCAATTAATAATTTGGATGAAACTACAGTGCGCACTTATATGCCAAGAGTAACACCTTCACGTTATACAAGAGCCAAAGCAATTCTAGATCTTGATTTTACCGCCAAGTCATGAAAAACAAAAATTAGAGATTTGTGTTAGACTTAAAGCTGATGGCCTGAAATTGGCATCTGCGCTCATGTTAAAAAGAGAAATCTTCTACCCAAAGATTTATTCCGCATCTAAGGTTTACTCTCCACATATAAATGAATGATTAAATGAATACTAGCTTTGCCTTGTCTTACTTTTAATGCTGTAAGATTCAGTTTTAACTGCAAGGAAAGGATGGTGATGAAAAACTCCCAACTGAGCTGGAGCCGTTTTTCAGCAGACGCCCAGGGAGAAAAGCTCCACAATATAGTTATGGCTAGTACAATTACAAAAGAAAAAAGAAAAAAAAATCAGATATAGAATAATAATAGAAATTATAACAGATAATAGGAAGTGCATGATTAAATCACTGAGAATAATTTCGATCAGCATCATTAACACTGGTCTGCACAATGCGACCTAAATTCTAGTGCTGGACCAAATTATAACTTTGTGGACAAGTTAAGGCTACTTATGCTACAGTGGATAAAACAGTTAATTATTCATCCTTGTAAGATTTGTGGAATAGGCAAGGAAGGCTTACATATAAGCCGACTTGTGTGTGAGCTGACAGGGGGAGAGTGGGAAGCTGATTTCAATTATTTCTTTAGAGTGTTGCTCACTCTGTTTCACGCTTTCTGCATCAGCTCAAATGATCACAGGTACAAGAGACCATCGACGTCCTTCAGGAGATGGAGCCATTTATCAGTGAGCAGGCAGGTAGGTCATGCTCTAGTTGGTTTTTGCGAAGTTGTTTCTAAAGTATTTTATAATTAAAAAAAAAAAAAAGTGTTTACATAAGAGGGAATAGCTGGGTTTACAGAAATATTTGCTCGGGGGGGGGGGGGATCTTCGATTTCTTGGCTGTGCTCCTGCTCTTCAAACGTTTCAATTGTGTCTCAGAAGGTACAGAATTTTACCTCATAATTTGAACTGTTTCTCATAAAATTGTGGTTTTCTGTTAAGTAGCTGAGTATTGAAGTAACTAAAAATCTTACACATTTGAGGTTCAGACTTAGCTTCTCTGTAGTGAAGTGGTACTGAACACGGCTTAAAGAAAGTAGTATCGATGTTTCCAGGCAGACTAGCCAAAATTTGTATATATTCGTATTCCTCTCTGATTATTTCAGACATTTTACTTTTGGATATACAAGTTACTTAGATGTTCTTGTTTTAGAAATTTAAGTTCATTGAGTGGCAGTGCGGTCCATGGTGGTAGCAAGAGAGACTCCGTTGCCATAAAGATGGAAAGGGTTCCAGTGACACTGACAGGGACTTAGGCAGTTCTAATTTTCCCTAAAAGCAGATAACTTTGATTGGTAAGAAATTAAGTATATGTGCAGTAAATAATAATAAATAATAGATATGAAAGGAACCACAAGCTTTAGCTAGTATAGACCCCCTCTTTTTAATTCATAAGATTAAGTAAATCACAATTTTCCTTTATGTCAGTGCATAGTAATGTTTGTTGGAGCCAATGCATCAGGAGGAGCTGCATTCTGGAATCCCACAACAGCATAACACCGAGAACTTACATGGCGTTTGGCACCAACTACTAACCTTACAGTTTTACCTTCTATCAGTAAGTGTTTTATGTGCACATTTACCTGGATCGTTTTTTACAAATTCTTAATATTTAATTTATCTGATCAGTAGTATTTTATATTAGCCTTTCAGTCTTAGCAAGGCAGGCAATTATTTTACTTTAATATAGAAGACACACGCTCGCACACACACACACACACACACACACACACACACACACACACACACACACACACACACACACATGCATGCATACATGTATATACACATATATAAACTAAAATCATTTTTAGAAATAATTACCCTTTCATTAATGGGTTAATTAATGTAGATATCTAGGCTATTTTAGATTATTTAGAAGAACTGGGTTGCTTTGTAGCAGCAAAGGAAGGTTTTTTCTTGCAGATTATTTATCTTTCAAGTTTCAGTTTCAAGATCTTCGTCTCTTCATGTACTCAAAGAAAATATGGCATTGGATAACCCAAGAAGCCCAAGGTTTATTCTCTGATTTACAGGCAGTGCAGATACAGGATCAAATTTTGGTTACCAAGAAAAGATCCTTGCCAGTTGCAGAGGAAGGGCCTCTGATTGAATCCAACCCTCCGAAGAAGACAAGGAGAAAGGCTAAAATGGATACCCCAAAATATTGAGATACTACAACTCCTAGGGCAGATGGCATTGCTGACATTGAAGGTAATGACTTAAAAGGCACATCTGAGATTGGGGTAATAGGTAGGGGCAGTCATTGGATAAATACCTTGAAGAGTTTTTCAATTCACTTCTTGAGGAGGGTAGGGCTTGAATATTTGACATAACCTTAGAGAGGAATTATGTTGCCATGCCTGTATTGTCAACTAGTCCAGCCTCACTGCTCCCATTACAATCCCAGCAGACTGGGTCTGTCCCTCCAATTCCAGGAAAAGGGGCTGATTTGGTCAACCCCTGACCTAATTATCACTCAATTGTTTGCCTCCCATGGCCTCAATAAACCTTTCTGATGCCACATCTCTAGGTTCCCACATTGCTGCACATGTCATGGTAAACATCAAGGAGAAACTCCATAGAGGGGACTTTGTGGGCATATTCAATTTATTAGATACAAATGGTATTCATGATATAACAGATGGTGAGAATCCTGGGGAAAAACACCTAATAACAGGTCTTCAGCCATCAAGAAAAAAAGCCTCTGTCAAGTCTGTTACTAGGAATTGGACACATGATCTTCAGGTTTTGTGGTATTTATTAACATTACAGTGGAAACAAAGATTACAGTCAGGCACTAACATTGCTTGCCTATTAGTTGGCCATTAGAGAAGCTCACCATGTCAAAGGGGTACAGCATGCACATCATGTGATCAGAGATTTAGGAAACTTAAGGCCTCAGAAAAATCTACTATCAAGTGTGAACAAAGGCATCAGTAAATTTGGTTGATTATTATACTGGAAAAAAGTAATACTTCTGAGAATGAAAATTCAGCCAAAAGTCAAGGGGAGGAAAAATGTTGTTGGCCCATCAACAACAAGTGATTTTGGCCCATGTGTAAGTTTGCTCATTTACGCTCATTCTGTGGTAAGGCTCAACTATCAATTTGATGCTGGGCTAAAGTAGACTATTCCACATATAGTAAATTGACTCCTTGTCATGAAAACACCCCTGTCTTGGCCCAGGACCTACCAGTCAGGGGTAAGCAGCTTTTCTTTGTGGACAAAGACCCAATGCATCAGTAGGTCAGACTAGATGACAAGCATTCTCACTCCCAAATCAAACTAGATAGATTGTTTCTGTTACTTTCAATGTACCTAGACATTAAAGCTAACACCTTTCTTAGTGAAGGATTTGAAAACAGTTTCAGGATCGGTTCTTCAGCTCCCTAAAATTCTAGACAAGTTAAGAGTTTATTATCATCTAGGAAGGTTCATGACAATATTGCATTCAGTTTACCAGTGAAAGAACTACTAGCCAGTAGAGTAATGGGCTCTTTTTCGCACATCTCGGCCTTTGTTTAAAATTTCCCCTATAGGCCTAGTTCTCAAAAATAAAAATGGGGAATTTAGATTGCTTCACCAACTTTCTCACCCTCTGGGTCCATCTGTCAATTAATTATTTGACAATGATCAATCTACTGAGCACTATTCTTCACTGGAATAAGAGGGGGGGGGTGATTTTGAGGTACTTGAATCCCTAACTCTGTAAACTAGATATTCAGTCATCTATTCACTTGCTTCCTATCAGGCAACAGGACTGGTCACTGTTAGGTTTTCACCATAATGGGTTTATTTTGACATGGCTACACCCATAGGATGTTTGGTAGCTTGTTCTACTTTTGAGATATTCAGCAAAGCCATTCAATCCTGCTGGCCGCAGTGATCATCCTGATTAACAGCCACTCACTGTTTGATAGTGGAGGAAGGCAAAAAGGAGGATGCTGAAGGGAGATCAATATTTCTGGATTTTTGTGGTGATTTGGGGATACTCTTAGCTGAGGATAAGTCTGAAGGGCTGAGTCAAGAACTGATATTTTTATGTCTTGTATTAGATGTCACATAGAAGTCCTTCAGGCTTTCAACATACAAGTTAGATCAACTCAAATCCACCATTATTAAGTTTCTGGGGGCCCATAAGACTAGTGTAGGAGACATCATGCAGCCCCATGGCCTATTGAGCTTTGCTTGCAGAGACATTGCCTCAGGCAGGACCTTTCTTTGGCTTATCTCTAACTTGGGAGACGGTGATAAGCCTAAACCATTAAAGTGTGAATAACGAGCAGAGTCAAGGAGAACCTTCACATATGGTTTACCTTTCTGAACCAGTTTAATGGAGTGTCTTATTTGGCACTTGTCCTGTGTTTCATCCAGTCAGCTACAGATTTACAAAGATGTGGCTGCAGGAGTTGGGATAGGGGGCATTTTTGAGGTCGTTGGTTTGGTGCCAAGTTGCCAAAGTGCTAGAGTGACAAAAGGAGAAAGAACATTACCTTCTTTGAGATTTTTCTAGTTTGGGTTGCTACCCTGTTGTGTAAAGATCATTTAGAAAATTTCAGGATTTGATTTTGTTTGAACAACCTTGCAGTGGTCCATGCCCCGAATAAATGCTTGTCCAAGTCCAAATGGGTGCAATCTGTCATTAGATTAATCGTGTTGTTATGACTACAAATCAACTTATCTTTTGAGCATCATTTACTAGGCTGTACCAGTGGAATAGCTGGCAATCTGTCCCATTTTTAGTTTGCCAGGTTTCATTAGTAACCTCAATATGCAGACCCACAAGAAACATTTATTCCCCTAGAAGTGTAGTTGATTGGAGAAGAATAGCTGGATCACTAGTGGCAAATACTTGGACTCCAAATACTAGATGGGCTTATTCATTGTCAGTGCAATTCTTTAAGATTTTTTTTCTATTTCTTTAGCTCAAAGCCATAGAAGTTGGAGATTACCTTTGGTTATACATTTTTTGGCATACAAGATGTTGCAAGGTGATTGTCCTAATACACTCCATATACACATAGCAGCATTAGGCTAGTTAGCATGTAGGACTTAAGGATTGCTCTTGGCTCTTTAGAATGCTTAAAGGTTGGGAAAATACTGGTGGGAGCATCAAAGGATGCCAGAAACCAATAGGGCATCACTTTCTGGCCATTAATGTCAAAGGCTTGTTCATATCAGTTGTTGTTTTTTATACTTTTACCATTTGGGCAACTTTGTTCACATGAATTTATACCTTTATGGTAGTGCTTTCCATGCTAAATGGTTGCTAAACTCCCTGTGCTGGGAAGATGTAGTGATTCACAGTGATTTTCTTTTGGTTTGGCTAGAAAAGTCTAACATGAATCAGTCTGGTAGGGTCCATTTTGACAAATCCATATTCCTGGTGGTTTGATCTAGTGGTTTACACTGGTTTACCTTGTTGCACAATACAGTCCTGAAACAGCTTGAGTGGGCCTTGTATTTACTTCACTGGCTGGTAGGCCTTTTACTTTAGTAGATATTAACATAACCTTAGTTAACATTATTTCATGTAAATGGACAGATGCACAGCCGCACTCATCTCATTCCCTTTGGGTAGGATATACAGCCGATCTAGTAATGGAAGGTCATTTCACCAAAATAGTTAAGAGAAGAGGAAGGTGGCTGTCTGAGTTGTTTTTGTATCTTATATTAGGCATTAATACTGTGATTTTGTGTTGCAGGGAAGGAAGTTACTTGGATTCTGGGACATCTTTCATCAAAAGAGCAAGCGTTATCTCATCTAGTTGGGCACAGCAGGTCATTAGAACATAATCATTGGTTAGTTCAGTGATTTGATTATCCAGGTTTGTCATGGTTCCAGTTCCTGGAGTTGTGGTACAAATTATCATTACCACAAAAGGTTACCCAGGACTTTAGTTATTCATCTTGGAGGGAACAATTTAACCTTGGCCCCTAAAAGAATTAGTTTAGCTAGATTTTTGTCTAATCTTCACAGACTTCATGAATTGTACACAAAAGTAGTGTCACTCTGGTCTTTGATTCTGATGAGACTTCAGTGGCAAAGATCTAGAAGGAATGCAGCTACTGACATTCCCAAATATTCTATTAACCTTTGAATGGCTTGGTCAGCTAAGCAAATTGGATTTCAAGTGATTGTACACACGTATTTGGAGAAAACAGATGCATTTTTATAGCAAAAATGGAATGCATCTGAACAATCTAGGTTTTCACATATTTAATTTGGATATTTCATTAGCAGTTAACAAGGGAGGTAAATGGATACTGCATTGAGAGGCCCTTGGTGTAACAGCGTGGCATCCATGCCGTGTGCTGGCCGAATTGCAGCTTTCATTCCCCCATGGGTATATTAGAGTGGCTTCTTCATCATGAGCAGTTTGGTTTCAGGATTGTCTTAGTCAAAGTAAGTTGTGTTTGGGCTGGGAAGCAAGCCCTAAGGGTCTTTATAAGCAGGTCTGAGGCATATTGGGTTATGCACCTGGACCTTAATTTTTACCTAGAATCATCTTGGTTATGTCAACCAACAAAAGAATAAAGTTACAGAAGATGTTATGATCTGGCTATTGTTATTTTGTTTTGGCATCAGTAATGCTATCTATTTAATCAATAAAAGGTTGCAATGACATTTGGTGTCTTTATTGCTTCAGCTTAGAAGATGAGTGGCCATGACAGGATTAATTCTAAGGATGAGATTGTTTCCTGTTGTGTACATGGAAAAGCTAAAAAGAAAAATATTGTTTTTGTTGCAAAAAACACAGTTTTAATGTTAATCTGAGACTGACTTGAGCAACAGCAGTTTTGTTTGCTGTGGCCTTGATGATGAAAACTATTGGGATATTAAGCGAATTCTATAAAGATATTGGATAAATAAAGGTATATGTGCATGCTGTTGTTAACATCAGCAGTACCTAAGAATACAGACTCCTGAATTCAACTGTTAGCACACTATACATTTTTAGTGAACAAGGCAATATGTATAATACTGTTACAGTACCTGAACTTCTATTTATGTTTATTAAAAAAGAAAAAGAAGAAACTCTTGTTTAGCTGTTTCAGTAGCCAAATAAATAAATAATAGGATGAAGGAATGTTTTTCCTTTTATTGTCTTCCCATGTCAGACAAGGAAATATATCCCATCTAGAAAATTGCTAGACAACAAAGTGCAGTAACATTTTTTCAAGAGAAAGATAGATAAATCAATCCTCGCATGCTGGACTATCGTTCACTCAGATCACATTATAAGAATGTAGTCAACAATGAATAGAATAAATCCTACAGATAAGACAGGAAGGCGTCTGAAAGCTTATATTTAAAAAGCACGCATAATAAAGATTGTCTTCCTTCATGTACACACTGCCATGAGTCATTAGTAAATGTCATGTTTCTTTGTCTACTTGTGGACATACCAGGAAATTATACTTCAATTGCTGTAAACAATAATTCTGGCACATCATAAGGAGTTTAGTCTTCTGGTACTCATTATATTAGGAATCATTCTTTACAGTAATAAAGTAGCTTATTCATATGTGTTTTACAACTCTGGGTCAGAAACAGAAAAATGAAATGGATATTTTTGTGCAGATTTTTATTCACAAAATAGTTTAGCAGTTTTTAACACCAAATCTGTAGTGGAAGTGCTTACCTTTAAAAATAGTTTTCACTTCCTTTGGCACCTTTTCTTCTTTTGACAGTCTTGTGTGATCTGAGACGTGTCACCGCTTTATCATGATGCTATATTATGTTGCCTGTGAAGATAATGCAGCTTGGCTAGTATTTAAGCTGCCTGACTTTATCCTAGAACTCCATTAATTTAACACTTCCTTAGAAGCAGCATTTAGTGTTTATTGTACCTTGGTTTGAACTTAAAAAGCATTACCCAATAAATGCTTATTCAGTGGGAAATGAAAACTGGTCACTGATATTACCAACAACATTTTATATATGTATATATATATATATATATATATATATATATATATATATATATATATATATATATATATATATATATAAAGGTATGTCATATACATCAATAAAAATAACAAGTCCCCCAAATGACTATATGACTACTATATTAATGGGCTGATTCACAACCGTATTTTGTTTCTTTTCACCACAACATGCCTCAGTCTGTGTTTACTCTGAGTGGAAATCTTAAACTTGGTCCTAAAACTGAAATAGAACATTAAATAAAATGACATTATATAATACACTTGGGGATAAACACTATTTCCTTATGTACACAAGCACACAGGAAAATGTAAGAAGTATTTGAAGTGTATGTTACAACTGTCTGCTACTGGCAGTTGGTAAGCCTCCTACAATTTTACTTTAATGTCAAGATTTGTTTCTCCATTGAATTATACATCTATGTTCCAGAATGTTGAAAAGTGCTTTTTTGCTTAATGAGTACAAAACACTGTCACTGCAGAAAATGAAAGGTGTGTTCCATTGTTAATTTTGCACAATATGCATTCCATTCTTTCATTGCTGGGGAAAACAGAAAAATGAACTAAAATGCAATAATATTTTAAAATAAATCTAAAAAAAATGGTGAGAGAACATATTCATTCCAACAGAGACTGACCTGCAATGCTTTCAGATTCATTACAGGTAGTTAATGTTATGACTATCCTTCTATTATGAAATTATAATAATCTGAAAACAACCTTAACATCAGGGTTTACAATCTTTTCAAATTTGCAAATTGGGAATTTTTTCACAGAAATGTGAAATTTAGCAGGAGGATAAACCATATCTACCAGTAGAATAAAGGAATGAACTTCATTTTTTGACAAAATAGAAGCTTTGTCTTGTACAAATGAAGTCATGTGTGGTATTTCACAGATGAGAAAGCTTTGCTTTAGATGCAAAATAATTGCTTTGAGCAACTATAATAAGAAGCTTATGAAATATTTTTTTGTTCTAAAAGCTCAGAATATTTGAAATTGTTATTTTTTTTTGACAGAACACAACTGTCAAAGCAGGGACTGTCCTGCATAAAGACAGACTGGTGGCAGCCCTAGTTAATAAATATATTACTGATTTCAGTGAGCTTTTAGGTTCATAGGTTCATAGGTTCATAGGTTCATACTAGGCTACTAGGTATATGGGCAGCTTTCTAGCCTAGCATAGTGTTGTGTCAATACTCACCACCTTAGGATACCCTGAATACTGCTGCCATTGTTTTGCTGCTGTGATACAGAGATGATACTGAGATGATTCGATCTCGGTGATCTCTTCTCCCTCCCATCCAGTGAGGTGAAGATTTCTGGGCTCTCTCTCAGTGAGTTGCTCTGCTGGTTCCATGGACTGGGATTCATCTCTCTGGGTGTCTCTGGGTGTCCTCCATTCCATCTGTCCGTTTATATCCGTGTTGAGTTTGTTGCTCTGTCTCTCTCTCGTGGCTTTTTGATTTTTGAGGTTTTTGATGTTCCCCATTCCGGTGCCTCAGGTTGGACATGTATCAGGCACAGATCACCTGGAGAGCAGATCGACTGGCGCACTGAATAGAGCTGGACAGTCGGGCATCAGATGACATACATATGTTTGAGCTATCCTTTCCTTTTTAGTTTTTGGGTCTTTTTCCTTGGGCTGCACCAACGGGTAAGGTACAAGTAAGGTACAGCGTTGGGCTCAATCATTGGTCTGATAAATAAAAAGTACAGGGGTAATGACCTCTCCTGATCTGATGATCTGGATCTCATGATGAATCCTTTCATGTAGAAGGTGGCAAATGTCTAACTAACCACTTTTGGAGTGTCAAAAGAGATGTTAATGCCAACTTGGGTCCAACTTGTCCCTGATAACTTCTTTCCGTTTAATTAATGGATTACCATATGGGTAATTAGGGTTTACCTGTTTTTCCCAAAGGGGTATGACTATACATTTTGGCATCTGCAAACAGCCTTATGTGTGGGTTTAGTTCCTCCATGTGAGGACGTGAGTGTAGCACACAGCCAGGGGTCCGTCCCATTGATGCTGTGTTTTTTGCTTAGGAGAAGAGCCCTCACCTGCATCAGAGATGTTTGGATAGCCTTAGGACTGATGGGATAGATATTCTTGTGGGAGGGGGAGGAGAACTTTGCACTGAACCTGTCTGCCAGTATGTATGCAATGTCTGTGGGTTCAGTGATTTTTTTATTTTTTTGACTAATGGACTAATTCACATCTGTATCTGGGAGTTTCCACCCAGGTTTCTAACATAGCTAAGGTTTAACTGAAAATATATTCCCTAAACATTTAAAAATAACATAGTCATGAAATGTATGGCAAAGTGAACTGCCTTAAAAGTATTTTCTGCACTTGGATGAAATAAGTAGCTTGAATTTCTGAAAGTTTATTACAAAAAACAAAGCTTTCCCCTGTATTTAATTTGTATTCATTGTTTAAGCAAATAGAATTCTCAATCTAAACATCCTTCTGAAAACAGAAAAGCCAGGAGCACTGTCTAAATTAATGCTTTTTCTCAAAGTTTTATAGAATACAATTGGAAACTGGGAACTAACAATATAAGGTGAAATTTGTTGGTAGAGACCAGGCTTACCCAACTGTGCTATCACTTCAATTTGTCATAAATTTCATGACTATGTTATTTTTAAATGTTTAGGGAATATATTTTCAGGTAAACCTGAATGGGAATCTATTCTAACAGCTAACTGTTGTACCATCTTTGCACCATCCTATCAAGAAGAGCGAGTTTACATAGGAACTGCAGAAATCTCCACAAAGCAAAAGTAATCATATTGTAACACAATTTGATTATGGTAAACATTTTTGGATTAACTATTGCTGGATAGATACATTTAATTCCATGAATGCATAGCTCATAAATTTAGTAGTTTTTGTAACTCTGTTGCAAAATCTACAAAATGTCAATTTCTGCAAACAAAAATGTGAATATAAAATATACAAATATACTTTTCCTCTTGAAAAAGTATACCATTTGATAGAACTGTAGTTTCATATCAAAATCAATAAATAAACAATAAGCAAATATATCAATAAATGAATAAACTGATAAATTGATAAACAATTATCTGACTAGTTAATTTAAACTTTAATTAATACAGTAATACAGGTACCATTTTATAAGTGAATTAAGAAATGGATGTTAAGTTATTATTCTCCTAAAAAAAACAAACAAACAAACAAAAAAAAAAAACATATACCATGAAGCAGTTTCACATTCTGAAAATTGATCTTCTGGCCATTAATTAACATCAGGGCTTCCAATAAGATTCTGCTCTTTAACAAGGTAACTTAAACTTTAGTATACTCGCAAATATAGATACCATGTTATAAGTGAAATAAGACACTTGGGTGAACATGGTACAAGTATCATTGATTAGTCAGGGATTGCAAAGTAAAAAAAAAAATTACCTTCAGGGTTGTGCTTCGTATCCCCCACTTTAATATGCAACGTTGTCTATTCCATGTGTATCCCCATATGCCTTGCTATGTACATATGCAGTTAGTACTACTTCCAAAACTATCTTACTTGGCAAAAGCATTATTTTTCAACATGTAAAAAAAATGGCTCTACTGTATAAAGCTCAAGTGAGAGCCATTGACAATGACTTCAGAACATGTAATCTGATTTCCCAGAGGTACAATGATTTTCATAATTTAGAGTAGAAAACCATTTTGTGTGATGAACAATACTTCTCACTATATACTCTCTCTCATACACACACACACACACACACACACACACACACACACACACACACACACACACATGCACACACACACACACACACACACACACACACACACACACACACACACACACACACACACACACACACACACACTCTCTCTCTCTCTCACACAGACACACACACACACACACACACACACACACACACACACACACACACACACACACACACACACACACACACACACACACACACACACACACACACACACACACACACACACACACACACACACACACACACACACACACACACACACACACAAAGCTACAATGTGATACATTTTCCATTGCATCAGAGTCTGATTACTCAGGTTGTTAAATTCATGTACCATTATAAACAGTAAAGTATTTTCAGTCTGTTTTCCATTAAAAATCAGAAGTTTCATTTTCCTCCAGTTACTGAACATTCCTCATCTGGGAAGGTATTGCTAAACAAGGTTCAATATATTTTTTGACAGATTACACAAATGCTACAAGTCTTACTTAAATGACAACATTAAAGTCCTTAGTGATTAACTGCCTTCATGTTTCAATAAAACATATTGTACTATACGCATTCATACAAACTGCTTTAAGAAATAGAAGATTATTTTCTGTGGCATACATGCCTAAGTATATGGCAACATTGTAAGACTACCACTTTATATGATTCCTTTCATGAAGATTGCCAGGTAATGGAAATGTTAAGATACACATTCTACAGTACATCTACAAGTAATGCAACATAATGCACTCATTTATAAATGTTTTGTATATGATATTCTAATTGAACCAAATACTTGCATTCTAAGATAAATGTGTTTAATACCTCTGCAATGTTCCTATTTTTTCTTGGTACACTAAAGGACAAAAAGGTGATATCTGTCTAAATCAATTATAGTCAAATAGTCAATTGATGCACCAACAGCAATTTATTATTTTTAATTACACTCATGGCATCTCTGTGATTCTACTGTAGAGATTAATTAGGAAACGCTGAAATCAGTTATGATAGTAAAAGGCAATGATGAAAGTCATTAGGCTGCTTAAAGTTGGACTATAGATTCAGAGAAAGTATGACAAATCTGTTTACATTCTCACCTTGGTATATCAGCTCACAAGGTTAGGGTATTACGCAAAGCAACATGTGCTAAAGATATCTCAGGTTAACAGAAGCACTTAAAAAAAAGTGTATTATACTACCAAAGTTCTGCGGCGTAGAAAAAAGTTTGCACAAAGCCAAGAGATTTAATGCATGATTAACTATATCCAAGTCACATGATATAGTTATATAGTTGTCCCTATATATATGTAATTATTACTGACTATTATTTAATATTTTGTTTAATTACTTTTTATATTGTTGGAAAAATATCCTGTTTTGCACATTTTTTACCTTTTGAGTAATACATACATGGCTATTCTCTTGATGCATTTTAACAGCTTTTTAAGGGAAGTATTCTAAGCATGATGTTTTTAAAGACGTTCAGAATAAGTTTATCATCTTCGGCCAGTCTGCATACGTAGCCACTTTACCTTGATGTAAATCCATTCAAACTGTCACCTGTATTACTTTGTTCTATTAGTGTATTAAAATCTAGTGCAAGTATCTTTGTCTACTAACCAGCTCCAAAGAAAAAACAGTAATGCTACTGCAATCAGCTTATTGACTCAGTAAATGTGCAAGTTGTACAACTGATACCCATACAAAACAATAATAGATATTAAATAAATATAAACAATTATTTGGCATCATAGGAAATACAAATCAATCAGTGAAACACTACAAATTGAAAATATATTTCCCAAACAGCTGCTCACTGTAATTTACTCAAGCCCGGTCCTTGAAACAGTGTAGCACTGCTCACTCCAACCTATGTAGTAAAAAGGATGTGAGAAGGAAAGGAAGAATAGAAAAGAGGTTCCCATAACGAACAAACTCCTCTTACTACACTCACCTGCCTGTCAAAAGCAGGCTGTTCTCCCTTTCTGACCTAAAATCATGAACCAAATAACTCAAAAATAAAGAAAATGTACATTTAGTAAATCAAACCCACTTCACTCAAGTGAATGCTATCAGCCTTGTACCAACTCAAATGATTATTATCAAAATTATTGTAATCAAAAACATGCAATCCTAATAGAGCCACTTCTCAAATAACCTTGTGAATAATAAGTGTCAATCCCTCTCAATTACCTTAAAACTAACAGCCTCTTCCCATACTGCTATATGTATAATTAGAAAAAAACACCAACGTCTGAGGAAACCTATGCTTTAAAGTCACCCAGTCCTTTATAATTTGAGCAAACAACTTCCTCTTTGGTACCTACCCCAGAATATTCCCACATAAGTGAATTACAGTGACATGAGGAATACCTAACACTGCCTGTAACTCACTCAATCTTGGTAGCAACTGATACCAACTCATTCCTCTAAATCCTCTCCAGAGTACATTCCACATACCAAAATGGAACTCCAACATATTTCCACCAGGTTTACTCAAAGCTGACTTTGCCTCCCAAAAGATGAATAAATGTCCCAAAATAAAGAGCTTATCATGGACTAAAACAAAAATGAACACAGATTAACACTACCAAACAAATTACCTTGATTATAACTCTCTAATATCCAACAAAAAAGCTCTCATTGACCATCTCCCTGCCATTTGTATCAACTCCACAGATCTAGTTTCTTCTGTTATATTAGAAGCTCAGCCTATTCTGAAGGAATGCGGTGAACATCTCCCTTCAAAAATATGCTGACTCTCCAATGTCTTCCTTATGATCCCAACAAACTGACCTGCTGATATGGGCCTACCCTTAGTAGACTGAAAACCTATTTTCTTGTTTCTTATCTCACTCTCCCTATAAATGCTCCTGTGTAAATATCTCAGATTTTTCATTATGTACAGTTATTCTCAGTAGATACTTGTGTTTACCTCTAGCATTGGATGCCTCTTAAAGGGGTATTTGGACTAATCTACTCTCCTGAATAAAAACTAAAATAAATAAATACATTTTAGAGCTTATTACAGAAGAAGACATATTACTTTTATAGCCTGCTCCATCTGCTATATTCCCACAGAAATCCATCAAATGGCGAGAAGTCCTATAATCAGAAGTATTAGAGATGATGTTTGTTTTCATCCTGCTATCATTGCTGATCTTGTCTTTCAGTACTCTGTAGTAATATCCTTACACAGCAATACAGCCTTTCACATTACCATTCAAATAACAAAAGCAGCTTATATTGCCATGTGTTCTTTAGAGCAAAGCACAGTTTTCCTATCTGAACTCCAAAAGGTATAATGTATGCTGTGTGAAGCTGCCACTGCTGTTTCTTGCATGCCCTGAAACTAAATTTTCTAGAAGACTTTATTAAAATGATTTGAATTACAGAGCTCCTGGTTCCTCACAAGCAACCACCTCATCACTGCTGATCTTATAGCTGCACGGATAGCTTGCACTAAATTTGTTTCTGCTGCCTGCAACTTGCTCTCTGATGGCATCTGCAGGGACCTTCTTCTATGTTAGTGCTCAATGGAAATTATTTCAGCATTAGCCTACTGGTGTAAAAGCTTTAGGGATGTTGGATAGATACATAACCCCTGTACAATCACCTTTTTTTTTACTCACTATGGTTCTAGTAGTCACATTATCCTTTAAGTACTGTACAAAATAAATTTTCAGTTTCCATTTCCCCTAATACATTGACAAGGTGAAGCACAGTTATAAGGAAATTGGATTTTCTGCAATTAGTATAATTCGTGCAGTAATATATTTATTTATTTATTTAGTTATTTATTTATTTATTTGACATTTGTTTACCGGGAAAGTCCAACTGGGCCTGAAAGCGCCCATTTTCAGTGGAGACCTGAGGAGAAAAGCTCCACAATTACAATCTTTCAAAAATCAAGTACAGATAGTTTAAAACACAAAGTATCATGTTACATTATAAAAAATTAAGTGCAAATATTTCCAATCACAAAGTACCAATCACAAAGTATCATGTTACATTATAAAACATTAAGTACAAATATTTCCAATCACAAAGTATCATGTTACATTATAAATCATCAAGTACAAGTATTTCAAATCACAAAGTATCACGTTACATGATAAAACATCAAGTACAAGTATTTCAAATCACAAAGTATCATGTTACATTATAAAACATCAAGTACAAGTATTTCAAATCACAAAGTGTCATGTTACATTATAAAACATCAAATACAAGTATTTCAAATCTCAAAGCATCATGTTACATTATAAAAAACCAAGTACAAATATTTCCACTCACAAAGTATCATGTTACACTGCAACACAAAAAAAAAGACCAAACTTGTTTGTGATGAGGAAAATACAGAACATATGGTTCATAGTAAAGTGCAATGAAAAACAATAACATGAGTTGGAGAATACCAATGTGTTAACCAGATAATCCCACTGGACACACAATCCTTTTTCATGATGACTCAGGAGCAATTTCTGGTTAAGTAACTTACTCAAGGTTTCACAGTAGGCAATTGAATATTAAGGGAATCAAATCCTGCTCACAGCCTTAGCCCACAGTACCAACAGCCATTGCATTATTTTGCATATATTCTGCTACTTACTTTCTTATGTGCATATCTGTTCATGGCCTAGAAGTATCTAATCTTGTAACTTATCAACATTTTGCATTTGAAAAATCAAGCAATTAGCAAGTAGCAGTAAAAGTTTCCAATAAATTTACACTAACCAGTTTAACGGTTCACTATGTACCACTAGCTTTGCAATAAATGATGTCCAGACATAACTGCTTAGACATCATAACTGCATTTACATACATTCCTTACATACTGCATATAGCATTAACTTTATGATGCTGAAAATGAATATATAAAAATGTTTAATATCATTATTTTCAATATTGTTGATGTTTTGCTAATAAGCATAATGACTACTCTGATGTTCTGATTTTGATGTGAGGTGAAGTCAGACTACACTTAGTAGTTACTTTGTGTTAGTCCCCCACAACCTTATCAAGTCTTTAAGTAATTCAGTGCTGACATGTTTGATGGGTTTACCTAACAACTTAGTAAAATGCTGGCCTCTTCAACTCTATGTCACTAAGTAACTGCCTGCATGAAAAGGATGCTTTGCCTCCTTCATAGAAACGCCGTCTCACTAAGCTGCTTTTAAACTGGGTTAAAATTCCTAGTCAAGATAGCTATAACCTAAATTTCTCTACATATGTCTTTTTTCATTTGGCTTGGCTGTACAGTGTATGTTAAAGGTTGGATGATTGGGAATAGCATTCTCAGAGCAAAGCAGTGCCCAGAGATCAAACAGGGAATGGTATGAGCTGGACTGTTGAGTCATTGCATGTCAAAACACTTTATGAGATGGCCCTATGTTTTCATATACTTGATAAATGTGTAAAACTGAAGACAGGAATACAAACAATGACAAATAAACTCAGAACGCTGCAAGTACATCCAAAAACAAACCACCGTTTATATTAGTATAAATTGTTAAAATCGACTTTAAAAGTAGTACAAAATCCCTAAGCATCCACTCCACTTTGCCCACTAGTTTTAGAGCAGAAAGAACTTCACTGGCAGCTGCGACTTAATGCAATGCATACATCAGGATTTAATGAGGATTCCTCTATTAGTTGTTTACTTAAGCTTAAAGTTCTTAGAAGATAAAATAAGCTCTGTTTTTAGCACATTTAACATCTAACTATTGTATGAGGTTTCCCTTTATAGTATGTTTTATTACAGCTTAGTAATATATTTGCTTTATTTAATAAACAGTTTGTCCTTTTTAAGCATCTTAATTTATGATGGAGTTAAAGACTACTCCTATAATAAATAGAGGCAAAGATGTGCATGTCACTTGATTATTCACTTTTTAAACTGGCTCATAAGTTACAATGTTGCATTTGATACAGTCTCTGTATCTTGTGGAAGATGAAAGCACTTGTGCAACTTTTAAGTGGATTTTAACAATTTATACTAAAATAAACAGTGGTTTGTTTTTGGATGTTCCTGCAGCCTTCCTAGTTTCTTTGGCATACTTGGTAAATATTATTGTTCCATTTCTTTAAACAAAGCATTCTAAGACTGGTGTGTGTGTGTGTGTGTGTGTGTGTGTGTGTGTGTGCCCCAGGTGCTTATGGTGGTGTCATAGATCGATCTGATCTGTCCTCATAATATCTGTGGTTTGTAAATGTTGCAATGCTTGATATTTGATGGTGTAGTGTGTTTTTTTTTTTGTGTCCTCATTACAAAGACATGTCTGCATTTATTTCTTCCTGGGCCTCTGCTGAAAATTGTTGTTGTTTTGTTCCAGACTGTCTGTCCTAAAAAAAATGTTAAATAAAATTGACAGGCATTTGAATTTCAGACTTAAGGGTTTCTGAATGTTTAATTCCTTCCATAATTGATGGTGTAGTGGTATAGTATTCACAGCTATAGGTTTTTTCTGGTTTGATTCTTGGTTGGGGTGGCTTCTGTGTGGAGTGTGCATCTCCTCCCCTGTGTTTGTGTGGATTTGCTCTGGTGCTGCCATTTTTAACAAAGCGTGTCTGCAGTATTAATCCCTGCATCTCTGCTGAAAATTGTTTTATTTCCCAACTTCATGTTCTTCAGAATACATAGTAGCACAACGGTGAAGAGTTCGTTATCAGTTTGCCATCCATTTCCTTGCAATATTATTACTAGCTTATCATTTTTTAATGTAATATAGGCAATTTATTCCTGAGGGGCAACAGAATAATAAATAATCAAAGTTATAGATTACTTGAAAAAATGCATGATTCTTTTTTTATTTGTCAGCCTGCTCAAGTAGCAGTACTAATATTAAAAGTGTCCCCTCTTGACAGGTAGCAGCTGTATTATTGTCTATTTTTTATTTTTTGCATCCACGTTTTGTCCCTTTTTTCTGTCCATATTTTTGTAGTGTTGTTTTATGCTTATTACTCAAAGTGCTGTGTTGCTCTGTTTTTTTAAGTAGCAATGCTTTAATGACCATAAGGTATAAGTATTATATTCAGAATGTTTTGGGATAGTATGGGAAGGTCTTTTCATCTCAGATCCGTTGCCTATTTGTAGTGGAATTTTTCCGGGATGTTCTCTTGCCCTTCTACCCTTCCTGTTTGCTATAGAACCTCTTACTACTTTTTTACACCCCTTCTCCACAAAATGTTCATGCTGATTCTTTACTTGGTCTTCATCTCTTTTTGTGGACAATCTACTTCTCCTGAAAAATACAACTGATACTTTTCCATTTTGCTATGAGATTTTTGCAGCTATAAGCTTTGCCTTTTTTTTACCCATACAGTCAAGTCTGCTAATTCTTCTACCTTAATTTGATACCTCTATTTGGATCTACTTTTTTAAAGCAAAGTAGGACTTTCATTTAGAATCTACAAATATTAAACACTTATGAGTATAACTTCTCCAGCTAACATTAGGAATTTGAATAAGGATGTTGCTTAGTCAATAATAGATTCAGAACTGGAAGCATGGTCAAACTGGAAACTGCCTGAAGAACTTGGACTTTTTTTTAAGATTAATTTATTTCCAACATCTGATATACAGTGCAGTTTCTTCCACTGTGTTTTCCTGCTAATGTAACTTATAAACGTGACAGGAAACTATTTGTCTTTCTGTGATCTCCTAGATATATAGGAGGAACTAAGACTATACACGACACCCTAAAGATAAGGAAGGACTATTCATCCCCAGTGTGAATTTGGGTACCTGTCATTTAATTGACCGTCCTAAATGTCGAGTATTGGAAGATTGAATGGGGAAGTTCGGATAATAGAAATGTCGAAGCCGCGGAAATTTTAATTCTTTCCCAGGGAAAGAATTTGGTTGGCTGTTTCTGCAGCTTCAACATTTTCAGTATTGTGGTACAAAAGTTACGGATCGGGTTAAGGTAAGTGTGTGAGTGTGACAAACATTGGGGTTAGGGTGCGGGTAAGGTAAGTTTGCGAAAGTGATGGACATTAAGGTTATGGTGCGGGTAAGGTAAGTGTGCGATAGTGACGGACTTTAAGGTTAGGGCACGGGTAAGGTAAATGTGTGATAGTGATGGACTTTAGGGTTAGGACGCAGGTAAGGTAAGTGTGCGATAGTGACAGAATTTATGTTTTGGGCGCGGGTAAGGTAAGTGTGCGATAGTGATGGACGTTAAGGTTAGGGCACGGGTAAGATAAGTGTGTGATAGTGACAAACCTTAGGGTTAGGGTTTGGGTTAAGATTAGTGCATAGATAGTTGTGTATGTAAGGTGTAGTGTAGGTTTATTAGGTTTTTGGTGTGCTTGTGTTGTGCTTTTGTTTTTCAGAACAGTGAATTTTTTCCCTGGGAAAAAAAAATCACTATTCTGAGGTTTCATTGTTGTCATATCTCGAACTTCCAAATTCAAACATATGGTGTTCGAAATTTTGGAAGTTCGATTATATGACATAGACCTGTGTATTTATGGCTTAAGTCTCCAGCTGATTGCAATTTTTTATTGGTGCAAATCTGAAATGTTTCTTTCATGACAGCAACCGAAAGCATCCACAGTGACATGTGAGCATTCTAAATTAGTTTTTTTCATCCACCATTATGTCTTGTTTAAGGAACTAAGCCTTTATTGTGTAAAGATGTGATCGCTATCTAGCATTCCACAGTTTGTAAATCTAGTTTTCCAAGTTTTGTGTGAGAGTATCTTTATCATAGATTCTAAGGAGTAGTGTCCATTTCTGCTGTATCCTTTAGATAGGCTTCCTGATTTGCAATCCTCCCTGGACTCGCTTTCTATAAGGTGTATGTCGAATATGTTGCTTCAGTTATACTTGATGACATCTAAGGGTGAAAAATTGTTACCTTCTGAAAAATATATTTAACTTTTGGCTCATATTATTCCTGTCCCTTTTCATATTATCAGATTCACAATTCTCTCAGTCTTAATTATCTATACTATTTGAATATTCTTGTTTAAATTCAGACATAAATTCAGTAAATTAGTGAGGGTGTATCAGCTTGTAAGTGTCTTTGTCTCCCCCTTTTATTACAGTGACACATGGGCGTCAATTATTCACTTAGAAACATTTATATCAAGCAATTTTACCAGCTGAAAGGCTAACTGGTTTGTACCAAAAGGTTTCCTCTTTCTGCTAGAAGTGCCTAAATGAAGGGAGCATGGGCATGTGTACTCATATGTTTTGGAGATATTGTAGACTTAGACACTTTTGTAACCAGCTGCAAGTAACTGCTCTCAGGTACTACATACTTATTTTACATGTGATGAGTATTTACATTTTATACAGCAGGAGGACTTGTCTCCCAGTATTCAGTGCTTCACTTGATTAGAATAGTATTTGTAGTGACCAAAAAGTCATACGTTTGTATGTGGAAATCAGTTACTGCCTACACCACTCTGGAACATTGATATCTTGTTAATTATATTTGCTTTATGAAATAAATGAGAGCTACTAATATGATATGAATAGTTTGGATTACTTTTTTTTCCCTCTACAATAATATTTTATAAGCATATTTTATTTCTTATGCGTTACTAACATGACTGCCATGTAATAATACGAGGGAAAGCAAATACTTATTTGGTTACTGGAAGATGAGATTATAAAATATGTGTATACGTTATTTATTTTATTTTTATTTTATTTTATTTTACATTTGTTGACCAGGCTAGTCTAACTGGATAAATGTTCATTTTCAGTAGAGGCCCGGGGAGAAAAGCTCCAAGCATGAACACTAACAAAGTTAACAATATATAAGAAAGACATGTATAATATGTTATCTCAAGGTAAATATATAAATCTAACAAAATGAATCAATGTACTACCATTCTTAGCCAAAATATGTTAATATCTACATTCACTATAAACTTTCTAAGTTCATTTCATTTTATCATTGATTGGCTTTTTTTTTTTTTTTTGCTTTGTCTAAGCTCAAAAAAACAAGAGTGCCTACTATGTGTTCAGTGTATTAACCTTAGCAAAGAATATTGCTATAAAAGTTGCATGCAATCTGCATACCATGGGTAGTTAGCCTCTAACATAAACTGTAATCATTATTTCTGCTTGCCTAACTGAAGTTTTTGTATTACTCTGCAACTTCCATATCAAAAGCATTCCCACAATGCAGTTCTCTCTAAAAGATCCAAGCTGGAACAGATTTGTTGTCTGTAACACACTTATGTACAGCTTCAAATAATGTAGCTTAAACTCACCTAAGCAAATGATGTAATACATATCATACTGTACATGAAATGATAAGAGTTAGTGGTGAACGTGATGTTGAATCAAACAGAAAAAGAATTGTGTACTTCCTGTATAATAGCAGCAGCCATACACCATAGATAGTTACTAGTTACATGGTACATGAGACCATTGAGGGGCCTAGCCCAATTTTTTCCAGAGCACTGTCTTGTTAAAGGACTTGCTCAAAGTTGTACATTATAGGAATGGAGCTGAACGAATCGAACACTGGGCAACAGGAAGGAGCCTATTAACAGATCAAAGCCTTAGTCATATGTGCAGACTGTCAGACCTGTGGTGAAGCAGTACTTTAGACAGTTTAAAATTCACATGACATCAGCCAACCCTTCAGTCAATCAATGTTTGTATGACCCCCTTTTCTGCAACACAAATTATCATGCACACAGTTTATCTTATATTTCCATGCACCTGCTTTGTTTCAGGAGTTGGTGAAAGCAAAGTAACTCAGTGCAATTTCTGCTAAAGAATGTGTGGGTTTTATGCTCACCATTGCCTGCCATACCATGCACTCAATAAATAGAAATAACAGCATCTGAAATGATGTAATGTGGTCTCTGTAAACACTAAAGGAGTCCATGCTGCTTAATCAAAGAATTGTTTCATTATTTCTCTCTTTTGAAGTGCTGCTGTGCTGGTGATTTTTTCTCAGACATTAGTAGATTAAATTCTGTTGGAAATTTTATTGCAAGCCTCCCATTCAAAAAAAAAAGTTGGGGGAGGGGAAATAATAGCACCTGTATTGGTGTATTTCAATATTCTAATAATGGCGGGTAACAATCTAACTGAGTAGATGCATTACATTTTCAGGATATTTTTAACTCTTTGAATCATGCACTTGGTGTCAGTTTTTTTTACAGATGCATTGAATTTGATGTTAAATGTTTCATTTCTCAAGCTTTGCAAAGCAAGCTGAATTCTTGGCAAGTCACCATTTCAGACTACTGCCAGATATGAGTTATTTTGGTATGTAATGTCTTACAAAAACTGATTTGAGCATATTAATCCTGGAAGTTGCTGCAGTGCCAATAAACTGCATCCCTTCCAGATAAGATTATTGAATAAGAATAAATAAAGATTCAGCTTTAGCCACAGCAATGCTAGGATTTCATGTGAAATGAACTCCTCCTGGCTTTGGTAGCTATCCATGTAGTAAAGAAATGCTGTAACATTAAAACTATTTTTTTCCAGGATTACTATGGTCACTGTAAATCTTGCAGCATGTAAGATACAGAACATGCAGAGAATGTAAAAAATGTAAATAGCACTGAAATGTACAAGAACTGTCAGTAACTTTAAATCTGACTCCTCAAATATGTACATATGAGTGATGCTTTCACTTCATATAGTACATTGCCTTATTTGGGCTCTACCTTCCTCAACACGTTAATTATAAGACTGAGAAAAGGGAAGAGCATCATCCCCTCACAAGAAATACAAGACTGTGAAAAAGGGAAAGCATCATCCAAAATTAAACCTAAATGGAAACACAGGATATGGGTATATAAAAGCAGAGAAAGTAGTAAGTTAGTTAGTTAATTAGTTAATTAATTTCTTGCAAATGGAATGTGCAGATAAGAATTCTGTTCCTGCAACAGAGTTCAGGCTGGCTCTTGTAAAACCATGTAACCACTCTTTTGACTTAAGTCAAAAATAGAAAATAAAGTATGGATTTAGTTACTTGTAGTATCTGGATCAGAGATCCTATGAAAGGTCTTCTGCGTGTCATTTGTCTCTTGAAACATATTTAATTTGCATTTTTACTATGCAACTTTATAGCTATTTAAAGCTTGTATAAAATAAATGACTTAATGTTTTAGGTAAGGAATTTCATTATTCCATTTTAAGACCACAAGGCTGATGATTTATTAATTTGAATTAGAGAAGTTGGTAAACCTTGCTGATTTGTCAACTGTTGTCTTACTCCTTTTGATGAGTTACTGCTCAAGATATTGCTATCATAAAGTTATTTAATATTCACTTAATGTGGATGGTAAACAATATCAGCAGTTTTAATGTGCTAGAGTATTGTAGCTTTATGCAGCATTATTCTAAATACAAAGCAACCATTTTAGTACTAGACAAATATTATCTAACAATAAAAAACAGTGCACGCCTGCTTGGACAAGTTTCAATTGCAGTGCTTAAGACTGCAATGGATGGATCTGGACTCACACTGAGGCAGTGAAATCCTGAAAAGCAAGCTTTTATAATGCTGATTTGCAGTGGTACAGTGTAAAGCTTATTTGGCTGTGCCAGATAATAGTTATTACCTGATGTAGCAGTGCATTTTCACCATATGCTCTTAACACCAGCCACTCTCCACATATCATTTGGTGCTCAGTGGTAGATAGTATAAAAAGATAAGTCCTGACCATCATATCTAAATCAATGGCAATGGGAAGCCTATGACCCTTCATTGGATAGTAATAAGGGGCAGTGATGACATATTTTGACCCTAACTTGTATAGCTAGACAAGTTTGTCACCAGAAAGTGTGTATACTCTTGCCCCCATAGGATAATTATATAGAAGTATTTATTTAATCATTTTGAGTTGTTAGGAAACTGGTAAAAATTTAAATAAAAATTACATCATGTACAGCTATAATTTAAGTCCTCTGAACCAAGAGAATGTGGTAGTGGCCATGAGTGAAGAGAATTCAGCAAGTACCACAGTTCACTATCAGATAACCTCATTCTTCAATATATACTGAAAAAAACTGAATGTGGAAATGACATGCCTCAAAATAGCAGAGAGAGAAACAGCTTAAAGCTGCAGAAAGAAAAGAGAAGAATGCCAGAATGAAAGAAAATGCATAATTCTTTGTCACAAGCATGTCATTAGTTGAGGGTGATAATATAGCCCTGGGTAGAAGGGTTAGTATTTAACTGTTTCCTTGCTATAAAGAATGGGATGGCTTTGATATTATATCCATGCACTTGAAAGGGTGTATAATCAACATCAAAGTGACCAGGGGTAATCATTAAAGGTATTAACTCTTTTGCTCAAGGGTAACTCAAAGCATACATTGTTAAAATAATTTGAGTCTCATTATATGGATTATTATAAACCAAAAGGTATGTTTTTTAAATGTTTTAAACTTAATCTTGAACTTTAAAGGAACACATTTTAAGAACATGGGAGAAAACCAGAGGACAGTATCAGTGATTTTGTTGCAGAAATAACTACTTACTTTAATAAGTGGGTGAGTGAATTTCAGGTAACTACATTGGAAATAATGTGAGACCTGTCATCTCATAACCAAAAAACCACAAGGTCACCAAACCGCAACTTATAAAATCCAAAAGATAACCAACAAAAGGAAAACAATAAAGCTCTGGATGTCACTTAAAAAGCAAGCTGATATTTAATGAACCATGTAGAAAGACTACATTAATGTCACACAATACATTTTCATTTCTATCACTTCCTCAGATGTGGGCTGGTGAAATACAAAATCCATTATATAGTGTATACTCTGCCTTAATTAACCAATCAAAATACAAATTAGTTAATTAATTAAATGGGTTGTGAAAATACATTTAAATAGAAAATGTTCATACAACGGACCTGTTACCCTAAATGTTTAAAATTAAAACATATACCAATTCATTACAATAAAAATACTGTAGTAAAAAACAATAATAAAAAACACTAAAATGGAGACATGTTAATATACAGCTTTCCCATTTTTTCAATTCATCTAGCACCATCTCATGGTCAAAATCAAAGAATTCATAAGAAACATCACCTCATCTTAAGACATACCTAAAAATTTAATGTATATTTTAAAATCAAATACATATATGCTATATAAAAAATAATCATAATGTTAAATAATTACAATAATTGATATTATTAAAATGTTTAAAAACTTTGTGTGGACATTACTAAAGTTTTGCTGATCTTAATTTCAGAAGGGGGGGCTATAGAAATATTTTCATTAAGGCCTGGAACTTTATCCGCCTCCAGGGTAATTGCCAGTATAACTTTCTATATTCAATTTTTTCCCTCCCGAACGCTGCCCCTTGCATCAAAGTTTATTCTCTCAATGACAAAAAAATACAAATTGTGCAGTGGAACATCCCTTTGTGTGCTTATAAAGTGCATTTGTTTCCTTTTTAACCTGAATATCGTACATGTGCTCATAAATTCTTCTTTTCAATTTACATTCTGTTTTGCCTACGTAAAAAGCCTGACATACCTGACACAATGCCAGGCATACCAGGCTTTTAGAATCACAATTATTGTAATCCTTTCCTTCTAACCTTATATTTCTACTTTCTAAAAAAAAATTTTCTTTGTTAATAACATATGTACACTGCGAACAATGGCCACATTTAAATGTTCCTTTTTTAGTTTTGCCATTGGAATGCCACATATTTTGATTTCTTTCCAACAACTTTTTAGATTGCTTGAATTCTTATAAACTACCTTCAACTTGTCTTTGGAAACATTGTCCAAATCAGTGAAGGCTATAAACCTGTTCCATTCACTTTACATAACATCCCTCACTATTTTCGAACTAGCATTATTTTCTAGGACCAATGCTTTACTAAAATTTTCATCTGTTTTTCTTTCATTTACCACATTCTCAGATAACTCTACTCCAAGGATTGGCTTAAACCTCCCCCTCCTACCTTTCAACACTTCATTCTCAGTCTTTTCTAACAACCAGTCAGGGTAGCTCCTACTTTTGAACATACTCCTAAGAACGTTCATTTCATTAATGAAGTCATCATCATTAGAAGTCATTCTACATGACCTAATATACTGGCCTTTAACTATGTTTCTCTTGTAATACATGGGGTGGGCACTTTTATAATGTAAATAAGAATTAGAATAAGTCTTTTTTCTAAAAACGTTAGAATGAAATGTATTATCTTTTTTATAAATTTTGATATCCAAAAATAGTAGAATGTCCTCACTCAATTAAAAGTAAATTCTATAAATTTAGTACTTTCATTTAAAAACTTGATAAATGATAAAACTTGTTCAGCAGGTGCAACCCAGAGAATACATATATTGTCCAAAAATCTCTTGTATTGGATCCAACATTTACTATATTCTGAGTGTAGGACAATTTTTTCCTCCCACTTAGCTAATACCAGATTAGCATATGTAGGGGGCACAAGCGGCCCCCATCGCTACTCTCTTTATCTGGTGAAAGTATTCCCCCTTGAAATAAATGAAATTATATTTTAATACCAAATCAATTAACTGCATAATAACAGTACATTAATTGTGACTTAAAATATTATCTTCAAAAACTATCTTTTCTAATAACCTTAATCCTTGTACATGGGGTATACTAGAAAACAGGTCAACCACATCTATAGTCAAAAACGTCAGGTCCTCATTCCATAAATCTTGCTTTAAACCTTTTAAAAAGTCCCATGAGTCCTTTAATATATTATTTCTCTTGACCCATAATGTTTTTAATTTTAAATCAACAAACTTGGCAAGTGGCAAAGTTTTTGACTCTTCAGCAGAAACAATCGGATGCAGGGGGAGGGGGTTAACTCATCCTTATGTATTTTCAGAATACCGAACATAGTAGGTATTCTAGGCTTTTCCACCTTTAAAAACCTAATTGTTTTACAATCTATTAAGCCTTCTACTAATAAATCTTCTAAAACCATGTCTATACGTCTATAAGCTATGTTGATTTCATTTATAGAAACACTAGAATATTTATCAGGATCCCTTAAAATTTAATTCATCTTACCTTCGTAACTCATACTGTCCATCAAGACTATCCCTCCTCCCTTGTCTGGCTTCATAATTCTTAAGTTTTTATCACCTCTGAGTTCATTTAAGGTCTTACTTTCCAACTGATCCAGATTACTCTTGTATTTAACCTTTTTAAAACAGTTTTTATTAAAAATTATTTTAGCATTTATAATTTTAGCCATGTGATTTTAAGAAACGAGCATTTTGGTTTGTTAATCAAAGGAATCAAGTTTATCCTTTGGAATAAAGGAATCCTTTCCAGAACTTTATTGGACATCAAAGAGTTCACAAGGAAAATTAATTTTCAAACTATTTTTAGTCAAAACACTAACTATGAACCCTCTAGTTTGGTTGGAAAAGTTTATTTAACCCTTCCCTCCACCCTCAAATAAAGAACTTTGAAAATTTAATAGAAGGAGAAATTAGGAACTGTTTTAAAAAGGTTAAATGCAAGATTAATCTGGATCAGTTGGAAAGTAAGACCTTAAATGAACTCAGAAATTTATAAAAAAGATAATACATTTCATTCTAACATTTTTAGAAAAAAGACTTATTCTAATTCTTATTTACATTATAAAAGTGCCCACCCCATGTATTACAAGAGAAACATAGTTAAAGGCCAGTATATTAGGTCATGTAGAATGACTTCTAATGATGATGACTTCATTAATGAAATGAACATTCTTAGGAGTATGTTCAAGAGTAGGAGCCACCCTGACTGGTTGTTAGAAAAGACTGAGAATGAAGTGTTGGAAGGTAGGAGGGGCAAATTTAAGCCAATCGTTGGAGTAGAGTTATCTGAGAATGTGGTAAATGAAAGAAAAACAGATGACAATTTTAGTAAAGCATTGGTCCTAGAATATAATGCTAGTTCGAAAACAGTGGAGATGTTATGGAAAGTGAATGGAAAAGGTTTATAGCCTTCACTGATTTGGACAATGTTTCCAAAGACAAGCTGAAGGTAGTTTATAAGAATTCAAGCAATCTAAAAAAGTTGTTGGAAAGAAATCAAAATATGTGGCATTCCAATGGCAAAACTAAAAAAGGAACATTTAAATGTGCCCATTGTTCACAGTGTACATATGTTATTAACAAAGAAAAGTTTTTTTTTTAGAAAGTAAAAATATAAGGTTAGAAGGAAAGGATTACAATAATTGTGATTCTAAAGGCCTGGTATACCAGCATTTTGTCAGGTATGTCAGGCTTTTTATGTAGGAAAAACAGAATGTAAATTGACAAGAAGAATTTGTGAGCACATGTACGATATTCAGGTTAAAAAGGGAACAAATGCACTTTATAAGTACACAAAGGGATGTTCCACTGCACAATTTGCATTTTTTGTCATTGAGAGAGTGAACATTGATGCAAGGGGAGGCCTTCGGGAGGAAAAAAATTGAATATAGAGAGTTATACTGGCAATTAACCCTGGAGGCGAATAAAGTTCCAGGCCTTATTGAAAATATTTCTATAACCCCCCCTTATGAAATTAAGATTAGCAAAACTTTCGTAATGTCCACACAAAGTTTTTAAACATTTTAATAATATCAATTATTTTAATTATTTGACATTATGATTATTTTTATATAACATATATATATTTGATTTTAAAATATACATTAAATTTTTAGATATGTCTTAAGATGAGATGATGTTTCTTATGAATTATTTGATTTTGACCATAAGATGGTGCTAGATGAATTGCAAAAATGGGAAAGCAGTACATTAACATGTCTCCATTTTAGTGTTTTTTATTATTGTTTTTTACTACAGTATTTTTATTGTAATGCATTGGTATATGTTTTAATTTTAAACATTTAGGGTAACAGGTCCATTGTATGAACATTTTCAATTTAAATGTATTTTCACAACCCATTTAATTAACTAATTTGTATTTTGATTGTTTAATTAAGGCAGAGTATACAATATATAATGGATTTTGTATTTCACCAGCCCACATCTGAGGAAGTGATAGAAACGAAAACGTATTGTGTGATGTTAATGTAGTCTTTGTATGTGATTCATTAAATATTGGCTTGTTTTTTAAGTGCCTTCTAGAGCAGGGGTGTCCAACCTTTTCAGTTGCAAGGGCCGCATTGAGTCAACAGAAATGGTCTCGGGGCAAACGGCAAGTGAAGACCAAAAAAAAAAAAAAAAAAAAGGTCTCACATTAACTGAAGAGCAAAAAAAAAAAAAAAAAAAAACCCAGGTTTATGCAGACTAGTGTGGCTGTATTGTAGGTGAATTTGAACAATAAATAAGCAGGTAGGTGGTAACAGGGTGCACACACTGATTTGCAGCTAAATGCCACTCTATGGAAAGGACTGCAGCAGTAATCAAGCCTCATGTCATACATTTTGAGGAGCATGCCTCGCTTTTAAGCGGGCCCCATCACAGCCATCTGTTTAAGCAACTTTCAAGTTTTTTGTAGGTGTTGTAATTGTATTTTCTGTTGGTAGACAGTGAAGACCTTCACCACCAGTCCAAAATACTGCACAGGAAGCACTGGCTGATGTAGTATACCAGAAAATAAATCATATACATGACACCTCTTAATGTAAGGTCTGTCCACCCCTCAACTCAGTACATTGCTTAAATCAGAGCCCCAGTGGCATATTTTGTGACCTATTAAATACAGTGCCATCAATATATGTGTCAATGATTTCACAGAGGTTACCAGTTCTATAGCTATAGAAAAAATGTATGCTAGTAGTATGACAGCATAAGATCACAGTTAATACCAGCACTTACCCGAACCATGAATTCAAGTTTATAAAAAACTTCAGACCCAGTGACAAATCTTTGGATGAGTTACTCATCTAAAAACTAAACACTTCAGGACTCACAGCATTATCACAGTGCTATTACTTACTACTACAGGGTGCATAATACTTTTCTTCAGTCCATTTCAAAGCAATTCTTAATTCCTTGCTCATACCAAGAATCTAATTTTTGAAAGTGATGGATGCAATGTTTGTTCTTAGATATTTTCTATCATTGGAATATGCGCAAGTATGAGACCAGTGCCTCTTTGCACAACATTGTCATTTAATTTCACTCAGATATGTCAAACACTGCTATTTCTTGGAAAGATATTATTCATTATGCCTAGCCAGTGCATCATGGTTTACCCTTGAATGAAAGCACCCATACAGAAAATGTTCATTTCTAACAACACTGATGTGCAAACTAAAAAGCACAGCATGTTTTCCCTGTTCTAGCTTCTTATTTAAGCAATCTGTCCATGGCTGTTACTATAGCACTCTGGGGAACAGAACCCACCCATTAGCATGAATAACAATTGTATCCCAACCTAAATGTGTTAACAAAAGTTTTTACAAGGCTCAACCTTCGTTCCCTTGTGAAACATTTATGCAAAGCCATTGTGGTAACACTGTAGTAATGCTAATTTAATACACAGATAAACTGGTTACTTTTAATACACAGATAAACCGGTTACTTAACAGCTAGGCAAATTCTTCAAAGTCCAGCAGACAACTTTCACTTTTCCTGAAGGTGCAGTAAATTAACTTATTTCTAAATGACTAATGATTCATACGCTTTCTTCCATTAACACCTCTGTTTGCAATACTGTTACAGTAGCCCTAACACGTACATACAGAAACAAGCATAAAGAAGCCTTTGTTTGAAGCCTGTGCGAGTGTCTATGTTCAAATGTGTGAATAACCTGAGCTGAATAGTACAACATTCTGAAGCATTTGTAAACTAAGGGAGCAGACACAGTGTCAAAATACTTAACTTACCTTTTGCTATGTAGTAGTGTAGTTGGTGTGTACAGAACAAAATAATAAACTCTGGTCACTACTTCCCGCTCCTTACCAGACTATAGCTTCAGCTGCAAAGATGGTACTGACCCTGGAATGTGAATTTAGCTGTATGAAAATGCAGACTCTGCAAAAGACTGCTGTTTGCATACTTACATTACTACATCAAGGCATACGCCACTCCATTACTGGGTACTTTCCAAATTGCTGTGATTTTACAACATAGTTTAACACTTGCTTTGAACAGATTTGTCAGTAATTTATAAATATGTTAATAAGTTAATTAATAAACTGTTTAACCAAACTGACAGTTTGGTATATCATTTCAATTATTGCTCCATTACATTAGTCCTTAAAACAGAACAGGCCCAAAACTTCCCCCTGAATTTTAACCTTGAAAAGTTAATGTGGTCAACCATCTTGGTGTGTGTGTGTGTGTGTGTGTGTGTGTGTGTGTGTGTGTGTGTGTGTGTGAGTGTGTGTGTGTGAGTGTGTGTGTGTGTATGTGTGTGTGTGTGTGTGTGTATGTGTGTGTGTGTGTGTGTGTATGTGTGTGTGTGTGTGTGTGTGTGTGTGTGTGTGTGTGTGTGTGTGTGTGTGTGTGTGTGTTTGCATGCATGTACATGCGTGTGTGCAAGTACGGAATATGTGATGAAAAACAGATATAATAACCTCTGTCTATTACACTCAGAATGCGTTTTATACAGATCGGTGTAACAATCATTTTGTAAGCATTTTCTGTGTAAATTTTGTGTAAGGTCATAGTTGTCCTTTAAGTTTATAAGTTCCTAAAAAGCTTCTTACAACCTCTCTCTATCGTCCTATCTATGACACTGATTTGGTTTACTGATAGAGCCAAATTGCTAGTACAATACCTTCATTTCTGCATTGCTAGTCATCTCTTTCTTCTGTTCTTCATATATCGTACATGTTATCTCCTCTCTCCACGATCTCGCTTCAGCTTTTCTTAATCCAGTATAAAAACCGCCCGAACGGTGTTTTCGCGCATGCGCATACCAGCGGAAAGACGCTGGTATGAAAAAAAGTGAAAAAAAGAAAGTTGGCGCATGTGCAGAACAGAAAAAGTACGCGGACGTGTAAACACACGGAAAAAAAGTTAAATTAAAATTAAATTTAAATTTAAGGGTCGCGGGCCGCATAGAAGAGCTCTGAGGGCCGCATGCGGCCCGCGGGCCGCGGGTTGGACACTCCTGTTCTAGAGCTTTGTTGTTTCGCTTTTCATGGTCATCTTTTGGATTTTACCTGTCAACTCATGCCATCCAATGGAGCTCTGGAAGTTTGCACTGTAAATTACAATGGGCAGAACCTAAGCCTTTTGGCAAAATCAAATTATGTTCTCACATTTCAAACAAATATTCATATTAATGGAAACATAGGACTTGCTAAAGGAGTTTAGATGGAAACTTCAGCACAAACTATTTTTGTACTGGTAGCATTCTTTAGGTTCTAGGTCTTAAACTGAATTTTATAAGTCATACTAGACATAGTAACTATTACATTTGTAAGATTTTCTAAAGAGCTGAAAAAATCTTAGCAACCACTAACCAAATGTCCAGAAAACTGAAAATGCCCAGATACGAAAGTGTCTTATTTTCTGGAAAAGTTGGAATGCAGACAGAAATCGGTTTGCAATGGATGTGTGGACTTCACAAACAATGTGATACAGAGCTACAATGCTTTTAGACTGTACACACAAAACTATGTATTCCGATTATGCTGATGGTAAGGGAGTCATTGCAGGTCCTTAATGTTGGGAATAATCAGCTACTTTTGAAGAAGTGGTCAGTTAGGGAAATTATAAACAAGGGCCAAGAATAAGTCTTTTCTGTAAGGAAAGAAGTATTATCCAGGATAAGTGTTTCACTATCATATTAGTGAACTGGAAAATATGTTATATCCATCCTTCCACAGAGCAGGAGTTGTGGCAAAAGATGATTACCCTGTGCTCACCAAGGAATATTCCACATATGTTTCAATTTCCAATGTTTAAACCAAATCACATGTGGCAGCACTCCCCTTTAGACTGATCAGGTTGGGTTGGTACATCACACATATGTATTGGCATTGTATGGATACAAAAGCAGAGTATGTGCATATTATTAGTTGTTGCCCATCCTCTAGGACAATATGGAAGGTGTTAATAGAAACTATATACTGGTTAAACAGAAGGCAATTACCAAACAGGAAGGAATTCAGATTTGGATTTTAAGATTAACCCCCATAATCTGTATCTGATAATCTAGGATAAACTGATTTGGACAAAGGAGATTTATTTGTCTGTCATTGTTAAGTTTTATATTCAAAACATGCAAAGCACCTCTAGGGCTGGGGCAGACCCAGTTTGCTCAGGCCTTCACCATCAGTGCAGGATGCACTGCAGTAGGACTTAATCAATTGGAATGGCAGGAATGTTGGACGATATTTCTTAAACCAGTGCAAGAACCAGCCTTTTTATATAAAAATGATTAACATGGGACTGTGGGGACTGAGTTTGGGAGGAGCTCTTATGAAAGTACACCTGTGGGATATCTCATGTGGCCATGGACAACTGAATGGAAAGGGTAATCAATGCTGAGTTATCAGCTGTGATAATGTCTGTAAATCCGGTGGAGTATGATGTTGCTAGTATGTTTTTATTGTTATGATAAGCTGCCAATGTGAGTATGTAATTAAGGCAAAGTTATTAATTCTAAAAGAGGATTATTGGCATTTTCAAGGAGTAATTATTATTACTGTTTGACTTTATTTGAAAGCTGTACATTGTAATGATGTGCAGAATATCAGGGTGGGGATAGGACATATTATTTAATGGGGGAATGTGGGAATTTCTATTTGCTATATGAGCAATGTCTTAACTATCTTTACTTCACTGAAGCATATACAATACGTAACATGGTGCCATTTTGTAAGAAATTGATGTAAAGTTTTCATAATGGCATTGTTTGTTAAAAATGAGTCATTGCTAAACTTGGTGATTTTTTTGGCTACTGGCTTTCACCTTTTGAGAAGTTGTTACCCTCACTATTTTTACTATTCAAATATCTAATGGCTGGCTTACCTTAAATGTTGGTTTGGTTTGTTAAGATTTACTGCACTCATCTACCTGGTGGCAATGTTACAGCAAGAACAGAGGAAGAGGTGTTGGTACTGGAGAAATATCATAAGCACCTCCTGAAAATATTGTGTTTGTGTTTGCAGGATAACCTTTGACAAGTTTTAATTGCTATTGGAATGATTGCAGAAAAAGGTACTGGGCTCGGCCTGAGATGGATAAAATCCTGATGAGCCATTAATTATAACTGTGATCTGCAGTTGTACTATTAAAAGCTTATCTGTGTGTAGCAAACATTAATGGCTAATATTACTTCTGTTGAAGCATTTACTGACATTTTTTGAATCTCCACATATCCTTCTTTTATGTTGCTTCCCTACAGTCATCATGCCGTTGATCTATGTTTTAGGATCTGTCTTATCTGTCTGACTGTTACTCCTAGATATTCTGTATACTTAATCTCCTGTTAAATATTTCCTTAAGAGAAATGGATACTCTCTGTGTAACATGGATCACTAGTACTTCTTTTGGTGGTAAGACCTGTGTTCTGGGATCCTAGATTCTCAATAAAATCCAGAAAACTCTGCAGGGCATCAGTGCTAGACTTTTGCTTCAGTGCATTGCCTTTTATTTATATATACTTGCCAGTAAGTATTCACCACCAGTAAATACTCTTTCCATTCCTACAACAGAGTAAGTAACTTATTTGGTGTGCTTTGAAAACATTACCTTGTTTTCCATATATTCTTTGAATATGTTTTGCCTTAGAACTGCTGAGACATTTACTGTGGCTACCACTGTAAACATCTAAGTTGCTCACCCATACATTCCTGCAAAACTGAATTGCAGATGTTATCTGCACTTCTCCACTTTGCCTGCAGTCATATATTGTCTATTCTGACAGCAGACTTTGTCTTTGATTTGCATAATATTTTCCATCTGAACAGCCTGTATCCTCATAGCTAGAGTCACAAAATCAGTATAGTAGGTTATGTGCCGATTTACTTAGTTTGCAATTTAAAAACAACATTATAAATGTAGATTCCTGCATTATTTGTAATTTACTTCAGTGTTTAACTTAAACACAACATATTTAACATTTCCATATTTTCTCATACAGTCTTCTTAGAAATTCTTTATTTTTTTCTCATACAATTTTTCAGACTTTGATCCTGTGGTTAACTTGCAGATTATTCAGAAACAGCACCTGAAGTGTATTTACATGTCTGCCTTATATTGCTCATTTATCAGTGCAGTGCTAATATACTGCCATTATGAACAAAAAAACATATGTCCAACATAGGGTAAAACAGGTAAACTTTATTCAAAAACAATAAACTTAAAATTAAAATGAGCACTTTTGTCCTTGTAGTGAATAGACCTTTGTAGATAAATATCATTGCTGAAGTACTAGTTTAAATAGATACTGTGATCACATGGTACACATAGGAAGTAAAATTTTAAAGTGATACACCAGGGGCTTAGAAACATGTAGACAAGCATTATCAACTGAACTAAGATTCATGCGGTTATGTTTCAAGATACTAATGTAAATATATAAATATATGAATATATAATTATATAAAATATTAAATATATAATAAATAAATAAATAAGTAAATAAATAAATAAAGGGATAAATACATGGAAAAATGTCAAAGTATATGTTTAAATCCATAAATATGTAAATTTGAATAAAAACACTAAAAATTTATTTTAAAATATATAATAAAGATCTATATAATTGCAAACTTATTACGTTTTATCTTGATAATGCTTTCAGTCTCAAAATCCTACTAATTGATGCATATTCATTAAGTTCTAGCCTGTGCAGGCTTCCAAAAGTAATTGCCAATGTAACTCCCTCCTCTCGGGGTGTAAAGACCATAGGCCTCCCCTAATGTTTTTGTCTACTTTATCAGGTATAACAAACCTAAACTCATGCCCTGGGAACATATGAATATGTTTAAATAACGTATTAGTTAACTTACTTTTTCTAATGTCATATTCATGCTCATAAATACGTTCCCTTAATTTTCTCTTCATTTTTTCCATGTAAAAACTTGTACATGCTTGGCAAAGGTCTATGTAAACCATCCCAGTCTCACAATAAAATTTTCCTTGTATTCTGTAAGTTTTTTTTACTTAATAGTGTATGGGACCCCAGTTTTTATATATTTACAATATTTAATATGGCCGTATGTTCTCATACTAGGGTTAGGAGTTCTCTCATGCCTGTTCTGATTCTCGAACATACTTTTAATGTTGACACCCTTCCTGTAGACCACAATGGGTTTATCCCCCACCTTCTGTTTGATTTGTATGTCTTACCACATGACACTCCAGTTCTTGTTTAATATCCATTGGAGCGTACCACTATCAAGACTGTAAGATGTAATAAAACTATTCCTGATGTCCAAGTGAGCATTTCACTCTCTAGGGTGTGTATTTACTAATTGAATACTGCTTCCATGTATTGATGTCTGTAAAATAGAAATATCATAACCTATTTCCTTCTTATATGGGACCTCCGAAATTAATTCATTCAGAAGTTCAAAGGGATAACCCCATTTGGTGAACATGTCCTTTAATTTATGGCATTCCTCTTGAAGTGAATATCCAATGTGATCATTCTTGCTGCTTTCACAAGTTGACCCTTCACTAATGCTCTTTTTTGGTGCCGTTGATGTGCACTAGTGTAGTGAAGAAATGCATTCAAATATGTTGATTTCCTAAAATTTCAGGAGGTATACCTACTTTCTCCTATGTACTTTTTAATTAGGACATTCAAGTATGAAATATTTTGTCCCCTGTCTCATAGGTGAATTTTAAAAATCCTATTGTCCCATTAATAAAATTCAAAAATGGTTCAATATTCTCCCTTTCACTCTTTCATATAATAAATATTTTGTCCGGGTAACAGCTTAAATGAGTTCTTAAATTGTTGTTCAGACAGGTACGTGTGCTGCCAATGAGCCATTACAATGTTGGCAAAGAGACACACCACAGGGGAACCCATGGCCACCCTGCTTTTCAGCCTATAATACTGACCACTTAAAATTAAAATGAGCACTTTTGTCCTTGTAGTAAATAGACTTCTTCAGATAAATATCATTGCTGAAATACTAGTTTAAATAGATACTGTGATCACATGGTACACATAGGAAGTACAATTTTAAAATGATACACCAGAGGCTTAGAAACATGTAGACATGCATTATAAACTGAACTAAGATTCGTGCAGTTATGTTTCAAGATAAAAATATAAATATATAATTATGTAAAATATGAAATACATAATATACAAATAAATAAATATTAAAAGGATAAACACATGGAAAATGCTAAATAAAGTATATGATTAAATCCATAAACATCAAAATATGAATAAAAATATAAAATGTAGTTTTAAAATATATAATAAAGATATATACAAGTACAAACTTATTACATTTGATCTTGATACACTTATTATTAGTATTTATCCATTTATTTCTATATTATATATTTAACATTTTACATAATTACTTGTATTTATATTTTTATCTTTATCGTGTGTGTGTGTATTTGTGTGTGTGTGTGTGTGTGTGTGTGTGTGTGTATGAATAGATAGATAAATAAATATATAAGCAAAGCCTGATAGCACAGAGGTTAACACACAGGATTGACATCTGCTAAACCTAGGTTTGAAACCTGTCTGGGGAACAACCGTGCAGCATCACTATTTGCGTGGAAGGAAGGCCTGGCAATCTACTTATATACTATGCAACCAAAACACTCTGGTGTCTTGCTATGAGTTGATTTCTACTTTTTGGCAATTATTTACTCTCTCTCTCTCTCTCTCTCTCTATATATATATATATATATATATATATATATATATATATATATATATACATAGTTACCATTTAAAAGAGCAAACACTTTTTTGTAGTGTAAAAATAAGCAAACACTCATATGAATGAACATTTTTTCAAATGGAGTTTTTGGCAACAGCATTTTGTATGGGATTATAGAGCAGTGGGGTAAGAAATTTTGTACTTACTCCACTGTTGTACTCAGAGTTAGTAAATAAAAAAAAAAAAAAAAATATATATATATATATATATATATATATATATATATATAAAGATAAAATATATATATATATATATATATATATATAAATATATATATATATATATATAAATAATATATACATATATATATATATATATATATATATTAGCAGGGGGTGAAAGGGGTCTTGCCCCACTGCAAAAGAAAAAATAGGTTTTGTGGCTTTCGGGGTGCTAAGTGATCTTTTTTGAATGTTCACTATTGTTAATTTAATATACATAGGTAGATACATACCTATACAAATAGACACTCACAGATATAGTCACACACATATATTTAGAGTTTGGGATAGGGGCTTGACCCCTAGTAAAAAAAAAAAATGATAATTTTTGTTGCTTTGGTGTGCTAGTTTTTTGAGTAGTGACCTCCAAAGATTTTAGCTGTTTTGATGATCAGACACTTGCATGTCAATTAAATGAGCTGCTATCATTCATAATAAGCAATTTATCATATACAATAATGCCTTTTATAGGAAACATTCAGAACTCTTTAGATCAGTTGTTGTTCTTCTTAATCTGTCTGAAAATGATAAAAGATCCTGGGCAAGCACTGATGTGAAAGCAAAACATTTTAGTAAATGGCTAATACACCAGAATAAATATACATTTATTTCTATTGGTTGTATTTACCATTTGATTTGCTTTGGTCATTACCTCACCTTAAAGAAAGGTCTTGTTTTTCCCAAGTCTTAAACTGGGCAATATCTGTTGATAGAGACCACTGAAGTATTAGATGCAAATTATAGTGCTTTAATAATCCATTTTACATTTCATAGAAGTACACTTCTAAGAAGTGTAGACAGTGAGGACTGAAACCACTTTCATCAGTTTCCATTTCCATTTAGAACACACACACTGTTTTCTAATAAAACCCACCTCTTGTCTTTCTTTTTATCTTCATCCCTTAGGCTGGGCATCACACTCTAATATATCTCATTTATTAGCTCAGATTGTAGCAGAGATGACATTTAATGAGTTTTATGATGAGTAGCTATTGTTAACAGGAGTGAATAACTGTATGCCAGGAGCAGTATCAGGCATGACATTTGTAAAGGACTCTGCCTTTCATTAATGAAGGAGCCTGGAGTCAGAGACATGCAAATAGCAAGAAAACATGAACAAAAATCTAAAATTAAAAATATATGATGCAACATAACCCATAAGAGAAGCTTATGCTTTCTAGGAAAGCAAAACATCATATATAAAGGTCATTATGCCAGGTGCTCTGAGCCAATATTTTTCTTAAAAAATATCCATCTTGGACAGCACTTTTAAAATTTCATTAATAAAGTACATTAATATATTTGATGATCATAACACACAGATACTGAAAATTCAAATTAATCACTTCCAGAATGCCAAATAAAAGTATTTGTTATTGTCGTATAAGAAATGTAATTAGCAGCAAGGCATTTAGTGTGTGATACAGGAACTCTACCATGTGTGTGTATCAGTGTTCAACAACATGTCTTCTACTGTGTCAAGAGTAATTACAGTTTAAGGGACATATCGATTTAATGCAGATTTCTAAAAGACTAATGGCAATCTAAAAATATCCAGGGAAACAGTACATTTCCGTAGAGAACAAGAAGCAATTCCATTATAGAAAAATGTCAGCAGTCAGACAATATGCAAAACTGCATTACTTCTTCAAGAAGCATTATTAGTTCATCTGCAGTCTATATGCATGTGCAGTCTGAAACTGTTTTCTTCTTTATCCTGCACTGTTTCAATCACTTGCTTTGCCTTCACAGAGGTATGCAATAATGGCACTGGTGCTCAGGGTTACAATAATATTCATGCATGCCCAATAGCACCATTTATTCTTTTTATAACAAGAATTTTAATTGTTCCAGTGCTATGCAGCCTCAAAATCCATAGTACATTTTTTCCAGTTCCACCTTGCTTCATATCCAAAGAAGAAAAACTGTCAACCAAAAACATTTGTTTGGTGTAATGCAATAAAAACAAACCATCATGTTATTGTTTTACATAATGTATTAATTAGTAATGAATTTTAGTATGACTGCACTGTGGAGATTATATTCAATTACTCTCCTTAATTCTTCCTTAAGATTATTAGCTGAATAACATTTTGCTTCTTTAGAAATTACTTCATTGTACATGATCAGCAAATTCTTATATAAAGTTCATTGTGTGCATTATGTATTACTGCCTACTATTAATAGAGATCAGTAGCTCTGTGCTGTTAAGCTATAACTCCACTTGAAGTTTCTGGTCCCCTTTTCCAACTTCATTGTTTTTAAAAATGCCAGTCTGAAACATTTGGTGCACATAGACTTTGAAGTTGAAGATTTATTTTTTCTTTTCATAAATTTATGAGACAAAATTAGCATAATTATTTATTTCAGGTTCCTTAGCCTAAAACAGCTGGCAGCAAGTATCTTGTCACTTGCTAAGCTGAGTTGAGGAGGGGATGAGGCTCATATGGGCTTTTTAAAACTCAGCCTCCACTGATTTTATTACTCTGGTGGTCAGCTCAGTGAGCATTCAACATTGCTGAAGCAGATTACCTATTTAAATTGTCCCACTGACAAATCTGAAGCCATCTGCCAGTGACCTCATTGGTGAGTGGGTATTACAAATTTAAAAAAAGAAAAAAATTACAATAAATAAATAATTTTTCCATAAATTCTTATGTTTTTTCCTGTAGCTCTATCCTTTGAGCTTCCCCTTGAATGCCAAGGTTCCTGGGTTCACTGTGGTGTAATGGTTTCTCATATGTATTTTATTATGAATCAAGTGTTTAATTAAAATGTTTCATTATATTTTTTACTATCTGCTTTCTATGGAAAAAGAAATGAATATATTACAGTTATGATGCCATGAGACTGAAGTGATATTTAGTCAGATATAGCATTAAATTATGTGGCTGTATGGATAGCATAAGATGGCAAAGTAACACATGACTAACGGCTAATGCTCTGACCAGTTGTTTTAACTTGGTTATTCTCAGATATTTTAGGACTGCTTTTTAAGCTAAGGTGCAATGTGGCTGTGATATTTTCTTTTATGTTTTCTTCCAGTCAATTTTATCGACAGATGTTTGCAATGTAAGTTATGGTTCCCATGTTCATCCCAGTCTTCACTCAAAAGGATCATTTAATGGTCCAGAATTTATGTAGGATGCAAGCCAGTTACCCATTCCTTCAAACTGGTTTATAGATCATAGCAAAAGGGATTAAATGATGTTAATAGAGGTGATGAGTCAGTTTTTAGAATATTAAAACAGTTTGAATGATGTCTTATGAGTGGTAAAGAGTATTTTCAACATTCTTACAGGAAATTCATGAAACATCAAGCATGCCTCTATGGCAAGAATAAGGGTCTGAATGGAAAGATTAGAAGTCAGCAAACAAAGGAGAGTAGTATTTCTGAAACTGAATTCATCCTCAAGTCTTGGTGAGTATCTTCACAAGGTGGACCCTGTTTTTCACAAAATCTCACCAAGATAATACTGATATATAGAGTGTATTTTCTATAGCATATATTATGGACAGAAGTAGGTCAAAAATAAAAAAAACAAGATAGCTGAGTGCACAAAACCCAGGATAAAAAGTGCCCAATCCTGGTAGGCACACTGGTGCCAGGACTGAAAAAAATGACAGTGTAGAATCCTCAAAATATGGAAACATTCCTACAATGGGGCTAGGCCAGGCCCAGGGGAGGTATGGCCCTCCTATTATAGAAGGAAGTAGCAGTCCACAAAAAATCACAAAAACTGACAGCCCAAAGAAGAGCCATAAACATGATAGAGTGGACTACTGAGGATAAGAAAGAAATTATGTATTGTTACTATTATGCATAAAGCCCAGAATTTCCAAACACAAGATATACAAAAAGATTAAGAGAGTAATTAGAGGAAAGAAAAATACCTCCACAAGAAAAACAGTCAGAAGCCTCAAATAAAAATGTGTGTTCATTAATACAACAGATTTGTGAAAAAAAAACATTATGTAGACCAATAAACTTAGTTCTGTTTGGAAAAAGAAGCATCTGAGGAAGTGCAAAAAATATAACAACAAAACCTAGAGATTTTTGGAAAGTATAAAAATGAAATATGGACATGGGAAAGAAAGAGAGATTTCATATGGTGCAATATTTATGCAATGTCAGTTGCCATATTAATCAATACAAAAAGTCAGCCCCAAAAATATTCAAAAAGAAATACAGGTGATGGCATCCAGATATGGAACATTTCACAATAAAAATAGTATCACAAAGAGGAAATGTAGAAAAGAAGATTAGTAAAGTAGAAGTTAAAAAAATAGAAGCTGAAGTTAAGGAGTGCCAACAAAGTGAAGGATTTGGTGTAGAAGGTCTAACACAGATTACAACATAGCTGGATGGAATGACTCCCCAAAATAAGAAGAAACAGGAAAATTGAAGGACATGGGAAGAAGATATGGATATGGTAAAGAAAAAGATATTTAATATGGTGTAATATTTATGAAAAGGAGAAAGCAAAATTAATCAATACAAAAATACATTACAAAAAGAGTAGCACCAAAGATATTTGAAGAGAAATACAGGCAAAGGAATCCAAACATGGAAAGCTCTACAATACAAAAAAACAAGACAAAGAGGAAAAGTAGAAAAGAATATTAGTAATGAAGAAGTTAAAGAAATAAAAACTGAGGTTATGGAGTACCTGCAAAGTAAAAGATTCAATGTAGAAAATCTACCTCACAAAACACCACAGCAGGATAGACCAATAGACATTCATATTAAGGAGAAACCAGTGGAATGGGAAGCAACTTGGCAGATGCCATATGAAGATATTTTGGAGCCTTCCACAGAAAACCAGTATAAATGTTCACTTGAAGCTGGACATCAAGGGGAGGAACAGGAAGCAGTGGGAACTCTGATGCAGTCAATGTTTGAGGAGTGATAGGCCAGTGAGTTCCCATATGACAGATGACACAGGATGAAATTAAAGAGAGTGTGCCACATGAAGATGTTATAGAACTTTCAATAGAATGCCTGCAGGAAATGGAGAACAAAAAAATGTGCCCTTAGTTTAGAAGAAAATGAGCTAAGAGAAGAGTTGCTTGACTTAATAGAGGTAGACAGACATATTATGATCAATGAAAGAAATAGACTGCAGAAGGTCAATAAAACCCAAAAAGTCAGAAGTTTGGTAAAACAAATGAATACAATAATTAGGACTGTCCATAAAGATTCATGTGATATTTCAGAAGTAAACAGGATATATATTACTGTACAGCTAAATTAATAACAGATAAAAAAAAAAGAACAAAGGGTAGTAAGGGAAAGAAAGGGGAGAAATCGAATACCATCATAGAAGTATTGAATAGAGAAAACTATAAAGCAATTAAGACAAGAGGTGTCACTGTTAGAAAAGTATAGAAGAGCGAACAGATCAACAAAAATACTCAGAATGATAGATGCAATAAAAGCAATGTACAGTATTATAATGGATCAGGATCTATCTTGCACTTTTGCAAATAATAAACTAAAAACCTCAGCACAGGCAGAAAAATGTAGATGATACATAGATGAATATAAAGGAAAAGTACAAACCAAGCAATTTATTGATGACCCTAAAAAGTTCTACAGAGAATTGGGAAATAAGGTAAAAGGAATTGAAAGGCCACCCAAAAAAGAGGAAATAGATACATTTTGGATAAATATCTATGAAGATCCTGTGGAACATAAAGATGCTAAATGGATAGAAGTAAAAGAAAGAATAAGAAGTTCAAAGATACAGGGTATGAAATGGGATAAAGTAACAGCCAAAGAGATTGAGATAAAGTTAGATAAAGTTAAGAAAAGCCTCCAGTTAGAAAGCCCCAAGCCCAGAGGCAGTACCTAACTTCTGGCTAAAAGTATTAACATCTTTGCGTGAAGATTTAGCCATGAGTAAGAACTATTTATATGCACACCCGGAACAGACACCAATCTGGTTAACAACAGGAAAAACAATGCTCATACTTAGGAGTGAACCTGCAAGTTATCCTAAAAATTATAGCCCAATAACTTACCTTCCAAATATGTATAAAGTGCACACCAGAATTGATGCCAACAGAATTTATAGTCATTTAGAAGAAAATGCAATAATAGCAATAGAACAAAAGGGTAATATACGAAAGTCAAATTGAACAAAGGATAATCTGTCCTAAATAAAGTCACAATGGAGAACTGTAAAAAGGGGAAGAATCTAAGTATGGCATGGAATGACTACAAAAAAAGCATTTGATAGTATGTCACATTTGTGAATAAAAGAGTGGTTAAAAATGTATAAGATACACCCTACACTGATAAATTACATTCCAGTGACCATGAAACAGTGACAGACTACTTTGCAATTAAGCTATGATAAAGGACAAATTATTATTCCAGGGATAACAATTCAAAGGGTGATATTTCTGGGTGACTCCCAGGCACTGCTTCTATTCTCCCACAGATTCTCAAAAGCTTGCATGGAGTGCAAGATGAGTGCAGGAGCCCATGCAGACAATATGTTTGCTGTGCAAATCAGGAACAGCCATCAGGGGCGTGCACGAGAGCTCCAGCACTAATCCTGCACGGACTAAGCCCTGGTATGCAAATCCCCTCATTTGCAGGAGATATCCATGCAAATGAGGTGAATTTGCAATCCAGGAAGCTTGCAATAGTCAGTGCAAGACTAGTGCAATCTGCAGAAATGTACTTGGTTAGTAACCGAGTATATTTCTGCAAAATCAAAAATGGAGCGCTGACAGTTCCAAATAAAGGCTGCATATCACTGAGCAAGCATGCCAATGGCCAAGTAGAAGGCCATTGGCATTCAAACAATAAAAAACAACTTATAATTTTTTTTTTGCCGATCTCGCCTGTTAAAGCATAGGGCAGCAGCGCGCAAAAGGGATCAGGGGAAAATAAGGAAATAAACTTAAAATGGGCAGTCTAACTAAAATCAGTATTCTGCCATGTAAGTCAATGGCAGGCAGTAGACAACCTGGCCAGTGAGTAGTGGTTGCTAAGGGGGGAGGCTGAGTGTGGGACATGTAACTATGCACTAGCAGGCAATCCTATGCAAATGAGGAGAAGGATAGTGAATTCCAGTTTTCCCTAGCATGTGAGACAGGTCCCATCAGTGTAAGAGTATGAATAGCTGGGTGCAAGACTAGGATATAGGTGTCATCATGGGGGGGGTGTCAGGCATACTGTAAGCAGACTGGAGTCCAGTGGCTCGGGATTGCTCCTAGCTTAGCACAGCTAAGCTAGGGGTGTGTCTAAACCTGTCTAGCACTCTTTACAAAGTGTAAGCAGGTGTTCGCACCGTGCACCGGGATTTACAGGAAGAAAAATGAAGGTAAAACAGGAAATAGCATGTCTGTGCACATTTGAGCACTCCGTTTGTGCGGCGCACATACAGGCTTAAATAGGAAGGCAATGGGAGGGGAAAACAGCAGTAGGAAGGTAACTAAGGAGAACTAGCTCGGCGCAGGTGAAATGTATCAGAATCAGCCAATCACACAGGCAGTAGACCAGCCCAGCCCAGCCCAGCACACCACTATAAACTATGAAAACACCTTTCCCCTTGTTTTTCCCAAAACCTCTGCACCACTGGTGTATACAAACAGGGAAATTTTACAAAACAAAAGCAAGAGAAAAATGTTAGGGGCTGCTTTTGCTATCATAAACCAGCATGTGCAAGAGGCTGAGGGTGGTGAGGATGTGAATGCTGCTGAGCAACCCACAGTGAGGAGACAGAGAAGAGTGTACAGACCCAGTGTAACCTACCAAGGGCTACATGATCTGGAGATAGTGGAGCGCTATAGGGTGGACAGGGACCTCCTACAGCAGATTGTTCAGCTGTGCCAGCCATCCTCACGCACAGAACTAACAGAGGGGAACCCATCCCAGTGGATACCAAGGTATGTGTAGGCCTATGAATACTAGCTACAGGTACCTTCCAAAGGCCAACTGGGGATATGATGGGGATATCACAGGCATCAGCATCCAGGGTACTCCAACAGTTCCTGGATGCCATGTCAGCACATGTCGGTGAGCACGTATATTTCCCCATCACTTGTGAGGCATTGGCCAGCAATATGCATCTCTTCCATCAAATAGCAGGATACCCTGACGTAGTGGGTGCAATAGACTGCACACATATGCATCAAAGCACCACCCGGTAAGCGGGGTAGGTTCTACAACAACCGCAAGGCCTTCCCCTCCATCAACTGCCATGTCATGTGCGATGACCAGGGCATAATAGTGAATGTTTGTGCTGGCTGCCCTGGAAGCTAACACGATTCCCACATCTGGCATCTGACGCAGCTGTACCAGAGATTTGTCAATGAGGACATCCCACATGGTCACCTAGTGGGGGATGCTGGATACGCACTGGAGCCATGGCTGATGACATCCATCAGAAATGCACACACACCTGAACAAGAACTCCATAATGAGGCACACGCACAAACATGAATCATAATAGAGCATGTGTTTGGGATGCTCAAGTCATGGTTCCAGTGTCTGGACACATCTGGTGGAGCCTTGCAGTATTCACCAACTACATCTACCCAAATTGTCCTTGTATGTGCCATGCTACACAAAATGATCCTGTGGAAACAGCTGCAGCAGGAACAGCACGGGGCAGGGCCACATAGCCCCCCACCATTGCCAAAGCCTGCACAGGCACAGAGTGACTCGGAGAAGGAACAACCTGAGCCTGCCCCAGTAGGCAGAAAGAGGTGTGCCCGGTATGCCCTGGCCTTGGTAAAGAGGCAACACATAGCACATGCACTGACACAGTAGGGACCCAGGGAATGTCACCTCTCTCCAACTCGCACATACACTAAAATGGATGCCAAACATGACACTACCTTTGCTCAACCATGTATAGGGAGTGTACTCTGTGCATCCAACATAGGCAGCCCTGCAGCACCACCCTCATTACTGGGACACCCATAAGGTAAGTGACTTACACATGCCAGTTGGGGAGGCATATACCCAACAACAGTTACAGCCAGCAGGATAGGTGTAGACAAACACAAACAAATGCTGTACTATGGCTTCTGAATGAGCCCTATGTGTAACCCCCACCCCAGGCCTACACAGACAGACTACAGCAGGCCAGGCAGTTGGATGTAAGATGTGAAGGCTAGGAAGTCAGAAACTAATATGCAGGCAGAGAAAGCTAGGATCTGTAGTACAGTGGTGTGCCTCCAGCCAGCATGATAGGTAAGACTACAGACTGAAATGGAGTACCCGACATAACAGTACAGTCCTAGCAAATGTGTAAAAGTGTCAGGTGTGCCCCCCATCCTTCGTACACTTATAGTAACAGTCAGGTGCCCCCCCACTATGCAGAAATGTAGAGACAGTACATGCCAAATGACCGATGGATACCCTGCAGACACAGCATGCTACCTGTCAATGTACAACACAAAGGTCAGCACCGCAGTACAAACTACCTAGACTTGATCCATACATGCAATCCAGATGGCCATACTGGACATGCTTACACACTTAGAGGAATGAAGGCAATGTCAGTCAATAACATACTGAAAGGTCATACTGGGCATGCTCACACACTTAAACACATGAAGGCCGTGTCTGCAAACACCAGTGGATCAGACATATCTGGCAGTCACAGTTATTAGTGCAGACACATGTCAGTATGCACCCCTCCTGCCTTGCACACAGATATATATGTAAGGACAACACACTATAATAAGCCAAATGAAGATGGACATAGATGTGTGGAAGAGGGTGACCGTGACAAGGACCCATCCAGGCCTGTCCCACCCAGCACACAGCCAAAGGGCCCCAAACACATGAGGTGCAGATTTCACTCACTGCAGATACTAGCCATCAGTATCTGTCAGCATGACAGACTATGTGGTGCTAGTGCCAGCTGTGCAACATGACTGAGCAAGGAAGTAGTCATCTAGCAGCTTTATACACGTACCTGTGACATATGACCCTGTGTGTGCCCGCATGTGGCATGTCAACTCCTACATGAATGGGTTATGGCCCATGCACACACTGCCCTCCCAATAGTAATATTATGACAAGCCTACTGAGGTCATCCAATGTGAAATACACCTTTGTGAGAGCTGTAGCTCAGGAATCTCCATGGCACATCCCATAACTGCGTACTGCTGTAGTGATAAACTAGTTAGGTAGTAGTTCTAACCCCATATTTAGCAACTGTGTGGGTTTGTGTGCATGTCTGTCTGACTGTGTAGATAGCAATGCTTTTTGTGATACTCATGCTCCGTACACTTCATATACTCATCTTTGGCAAGGCTGCTTATGTCACTCACCTAGAAATAGACCTCTGGTAAACTCATAACCCAGTAATCTCCGTAGCGCATCCTGTAACTGCATACTGCTGTAGTGTGATAAAGTAGTTAAGTAGGTGTTCTAACCCCAGACCTGGTGTGTGTGTGTGTGTGTGTGTGTGTGTGTGTGTGTGTGTGTGTGTGTGTGTGTGTGTGTGTGTGTGTGTCTGACTGAGTAGACAGCAATGCTTTTTAGGCTACTCACACACCGTACAATTCATATACTCAACTTTGGCAAGGCTGCTGATGTCACTCACCTAGAAATATACCTCTGGGAAAACCATACCCCAATAATCTCTGCTCTGCGTCCTGCAACTGCGTACTGCTGTAGTGTGATAAAGTAGTTAGGTAGGTGTTCTAACCCCAGACCTGAAAACTGTGTGTTTGTGTGTGTGTCTGACTGAGTAGAGAGCAATGCTTTTTAGGCTACTCACACTCTGTGCAATTCATATACTCAACTTTGGCAAGGCTGCTGATGTCACTCACCTAGACATACACCTTGGGGAAGAGTGTAGCCCAGTAATCTACATAGCGCATCCTGTAACTGTGTACTGCTGTAGTGTGATTTAGAACTGTGGTAGGGTTCCATCTCCACCCATGCCAGTTCTGGAAGTTTTGTGTGTGTTTCAATTTCTGTGTATGGAGAAATGCATTATAGGCTACTCACTCACAGTACATTTCAAATGCCCTACTGTGGCAATCCTACTGATGTCATTCATTGTGAAATACAACTTTGGGGAGACAGTCCATTAGTAATCCCTGTAGTGCAACCTATAACTGCGCCATGCTATAGTGTGGTATAGGCCTTGGTCAGGGATTCTATACCCACACATGTCAGTTGTGGATGTTTTGTGTGTCTCATTGTCTGTGTCGGGAGCAATGCATTTTAGGCAAGTCACTAGCAGTGCAGTTGAAATGGCCTACTTTGGTAACCCTGCTGATGTCATTCATTGTGAAATACACCTTTGAGGAAAAAGTATTCCAGTAATATCCATGGTGCATACTATAACTGCGTAGTGCTGTAGTGTAATAAACTAGTTAGATAGAAGTTCTACTCCCAGACATGTCAGGTGTGTGTGTGTAACTCATATCCTGTGTAGAGGTGGGTGTGAGTGTGTGTGACACCTGTGGGCAATGTGAGAGGGGTTGTACTCAGTTCTTTTAGGGTGGCCCTACTATATATCACCATGTCAACCATACAGGGATGACAGATGTAAATTAGCTGAGAGGCTGGGGTGAAAAGCCATACACAGACATGTGACATCAAGGGCAGCCAATCACAGTTAGCAACCTCACTATTATCCAGAGCACACACACAACCCATGTGCCATATGCATACACATGTCAAGACAACAGCCAATATGTGGGTAGTACACTGCATATTGGCCACTGATAGTAACTATGCAGTGATAGCAGTGGGCTACAGAGGGCATGTCATCCTGCCCATCTGTCCAATATGCACATACATGCAGACAGTGCACTTCCACCATGTTCCCAAATGGACACCTGCACCACCCATGGTGCCTTCACATGTGACTCCCAACAGACATACTATGCCTGATAATATGCCCTCTATGGACAGATGACACTGACATTAGGGAATGCTGTTAGTATGCTATTAATGTAGGTGCAGGGTAAACCTGCTGCCCATTACCAGTCCCTGCCACAGGTGGGCAAGACTGGCACATCTGATGATAATCTGTGTACACAACATGGGCCAGACACCCCAGGTACAGTTCGACATGTCACTGTACATGCATGTGAGAGGTGTGCACATCCCAGAAACCATCCATGTCATGGAGTAAGGAACATATACATGGCAAGTGATGCACAGCGTTGGCCACACACAATAGTCATGCAAGTGACTGGATGGGGGGATGCAATACCCACCTGTGTGGGCAAATGCAGAAACTACAGGCCTAATACATAATGCAGACCATTGTCATGTGGCCTGATGCCAAGGTATACCCATCCCCTACCCTTGTACAGCCTACTGGCACCATTGACCACCACACACCCATGCAGACATGCACCCATGCATGTCAGAACTTGCACCCTGTGTGTTCGTGTTGTATGGTGTGTATGACCACATCTACACTCACTACAACCCCCCAGGGCATACTGAAGAATGCTGTCTGATGTCTGACACCTCATCATACTCTATGCCCATACAACCTCCATATGACCATGTGGTGCATGTGATACCTGCACATTCATGTGTTGTGGCAATCCCACTAGTGATGAGTTGCTTTCCTGGCCCTGCCAAGTGTGTCAATGTGTGTGCATCAGGGGTGAGCTGCCACAAGGTATCTGGATGTACAGTACCATATACATCAGCTATATTCACATTACTCACATTACTTGGGCTACTGCAAGCCTACTGCCCACTGCCATGCAGACTATTCTGTTTGTCGGTGTGCTCATGATGGTGTGAGGTATGCCTTGTTATGTACCAGTTACAACCCATTTTACCACAAAATGTCTTTACCTTCTACTGAGTTTGTACAGAGTGTGGATAGAGGCTGCTGAATGACATACCTGCAGTACATACTGTTGATTGTTTGGTATCCTGTAGCACAGTCTGTCTCCACTATTGTACAGTTTGAAGGGCTTGGCCTGGACAGCAACAGTTGTGAAACTTTCCAGACTACTGTATTAGTCTAACTGTTTCACAGTTGCAGTATTCTGTTTATATGGTTATCAGTAACTGTCATGGCTTAGTGGTACATGCCTTTGTCTAGGTTGTACATGGTCCTAGGTTGGAGCCTAGCAGAGGATGTTTACTTTGTTGCTAGACAGTACAAGAGCCAATGGATACAGCATGATTAAGGCACTTTAAAGCAGTTGTAAGCAGGTTTGCAGGGGTTTGTGTGGAGCTAAGCATTGCCTACACAGGTTAAGCAATTAAGAAGCTAATTGAGTGTATGAAAACATAACCTGAGGTTAGCACTGCTTACCTACATGCAAACCCACTTACAACTGCTTTTATGTGCCTTAATCAGTCTTTATCCATCAGCCCTTGTAATGCCTAGCAACGAAATAAACAACCTTTGCTAGGCTCAAACCCAGGACCATGCACACCATAGCCAAAGTGATGTACTTCTAAGCCATCTCAGATATACGTAACTTGGCTGTCTACACATACATATCATCCAACCCAGTCATTCAACAGTACAGAGAATCTATTCCAACATGTAGATGTATGTGTGTGTGAAAATATATTAATGTCTAAACAGATACAACAGATTGATATATGTATATATATATATATATATATATATATATATATATATATATATATATATATAGAACAATGTATACATATATAAATATATATGAACATGTACACATGCAAATACCTACATCTATAAATATATATGCCTACATCCAAATGTGTACATAAATACAGCAATATATATATATATATATATATATATATATATATATATATATATATATACCATATATGTAAGCAGATATATATATCGATGTAGTTATGTGCAGACATACATCTGTAGATAAAGTGGGAACACAGCAGAAACATATATGTCCACATGCACCATTAATGGGGTTGACAGGCACGAACAACATATGTCATGCACGAATAGGTATTCCCCCCACAGCCAAACACATCTGCCCTGCAATACACTACCAACTGTTGAAGATCCCATAACCAGGACCTTACATGACAAGCAAACAAAGTGTTAAGAGTACTCCATACAACTTGTATGATGTCAGGCTGGTATCAGTAACATATCATGCAGTACAGTCAGGCTCATAATGACTCGCATTTTGCAGTCATCTGTTACCTTGGTTAGCCAGAGTCCCATACTGTTGGCCTGTACTTCAGAGATGTAGATGCCACACAGTGGTCCCAGGACTGAACCCCGAAGTACTCCACTTGTCACCTGTCTGGAGCTGGATTTGGAGTCAGTTACATCTACAGTTTGGGTTCTGTCAGTAAGCCATGTGGCAAACCATGGAGTGGCATAGGGATATATGGCCAGATTAGTATGTTAATCTATGTTTTCATACTGGGGGATGGTGTTGAAGTGCTTTGCAAGGTCCACATAGGCTTTGTGGACCGCCTTACCCTCTGCAACATCTATGCAGACTGAGTCAAAGTAGTCAAGAAGGTTCAGGAGGGAAGACTGGCCCTCCATGAGCCCAATCTGTGTGGGGTCCAGTGTTTGTGGGTTGCCAATGTCTGTGTTCAAAGATTCCATGATAATGCATTCCATGGCCATGCAGATCAGGCTCATCAGACTGATGTGATGGTAGTTCCCAAGATACAAAGTGGGTCCCCCCTTGTGTAGTGGGATAACTGCAGATGTGCACCACTCACTTGGCACCAGGCCTGATGTGAGGCTATGCTTACACATGACAGTTAGGTAAGCTGCCATTTCATTTTGTAGTTCATGTAGTACACATCCCAGGATGTCATTTGGTCCCATGGATGCCATATTCTTAGCTGTGGATAGTGCAGTTTCTACCTGTGTGGCCATGATTACTAGGCATTGGAACTCATTTTGTATTGAAATGGGTCTTTTGGGGTGAGAGGGGGTTGAATGTGGCACTAAATCAATCTGCCAGGATATTGGCAAATTCTGTGGTAGCAGTCTATGTAATGCCATTATGTTGTAGCCCAGAGCACTTCTGAGTATTGCCAGTTAGATTCTGGACATAATTATAGAATGCTGTGTGGCTGTCTGTGGAACCATTGGCAATTATAGTTGCATAACCAGCTTTGGAGGATTCCATGAGGGATCTCAACTTCCTACTGGGGCTGGTAAGGGAGTTGTTCACATCCTTGGAATATATGTTTCCCTTCAACAGTGTCTACCTTCTACTGTATACTCTGTTCATGGGAGGAGAGCTCCAGACTGGCCTGCTTATTTGGGAGGAGAGTGTCATGGCTCTATGTGGCATGTCAGGAATCATGCACAAGTGGAGGACTCATCAGTTGAACTGTCAGCTCCTGTCTCCATGGGCATCACAAACATTGTCACCTCTGCCTTGAGTAGCATGGCGTTGGCTGTGGAGAGGTCTTTTATGGACAACTGCATATACATTCCTTTCACATTTTCAGTTTGATTAGCCTATGGTGGAATTACTTTGGTGAAACCTCAGTCTCATGTATTGCTGTGATGACTTAGTGGTTAGCTACTGTCACTGTAGTGTACAGGGTCCTGGGCTCATGACCTGCAAAGGCAGATTATTTTTTTTCTGGCGAGAACAGTGGTTAATGCAAACAGACTACTTAGGGCAATTTAGGTTAGTCACACTCAATACAATTCAAATGCCCTACTTTGGCAATCCTGCTGATTTCAATCACTGTGAAGTACATCTTTGGGGAAAGAACACTCCAACAATCTCTGTGGTGCGTGCTATAACAGCATAATGCTGTAGTATGATATAGAACTCTGGTAGGAGTTCTATTCTCACACATGGGAGTTGTGGATGCTTTTGTGTCTGTTCCTATGCCTGTGTAGGGACCAGTGCATGTTTGGCTAGTCACACTCACTACAACTCATTCATCCTGCTTTGGCACTGCTGCTGATGTCACCCACTGTGAAATAAACCTGTGGGGAAAGAGTACTCCAATAATCTCTGTGGTGTGTTCTATAATTGTGTAGTTCTGTAGTGTAATAACTAATTAGGTAGAAGGTCTAATCCCAGATGTGACAGGTGTGTGTGTGTGTGTGTGTGTGTGTGTGTCTAAATGTGTCTATGTTTGTCAGATGTATCCTATGTGGAGGTGGTTGTGAGTGTGTAACAACTGGACTAAATGTTGAGTGGGTTTTGCAAATCTCTTATATGGTGCCCCTAGTATATATATCACAATATCCACTGTGCAGGGATGACAGATGTGATATCAGTACATAGTCAGTCAGGGGTTTGATACAGTGGACTGGTAGGTGTGTGACACAAACATGCTTACCTTTTACTCTCCCAACCCACCCTGGATTATCTTTGCCTCTGTCTGCCTCTCTCAGACTCTCGCTGGTGGATGTGGAAACTTACACCTGCTTGGCATAGGCAGCGGCATGTGTATTGTCAGTGATGCACATAATCAGCTGATGGCCTCTGCATGAATTACAGCACCCCTCTACTTGATTGCATGTGGAACAGCTGTGGTAACATTCCCATAGCCAATTGCATGGGAACACACCCTAAATTCCAGGAACATCATGTTGGTGCTGGGCCATTTTATTCACTGTGAGCAGAAACTAGATCTGTTGTTTGGCAAACAGCACCACATATGGATTGGGGACATATCTCTGACAACATACACTGTGAAAACAGGCCAACACACAGGAGGGGGATGTGCCTGTCTTGACTACAGACTGCAAGTGCTGCTATACTGCAGTTGGGGTAATATTGGTTGAACAGGGTGTGTGTGGATATGGCTGTCCTACATGTTTAAATACTTGTCATGTCAGTGTTATATTTATAGGGAATCCCCATCTGTAGGGTCATCTACAGACTGGGTAGTGTGCAGTGCCTTGTGGTCCTTGTGTTACCCACAGAGCATCTATCTCTCAACTGCAGAAGGTAGTGTGAGGATTGCAATCAGTTGATGGTGACAGCCGGGAGAGTTACTGACGTCATATCCCTCATAGGACATATGGTGCAACAAACCCTGTTATGACAGTAAATGTATGAGGGTATCACAGCGACATGTTAATATTGGCCCTGTGTTTGTGCCTCCAGCCACAACTCTGTCAACCTTTGTACATATGTCATGCAGTAGGGGGTGCATATGTTTTGTACACCATAGTCATTGACAGCATATCTGATAACATACCAGTGAGATATCAGACTGCTACACATGTTATGTCTAGTAGGGGTTATATTTGAGGACATAGCCTGGGCATTCTGTGGTTGTGTGTACAGTACTGAGGTATGTGTAAGTCTGGTAATTGTCGACAGTGTGTGTATAGTGAATATGAACCTTCGCCTGTGTAGAGACTGTGGTAGATGTCATTGTTCCTGGTCCTGTTCTATCTGATGTTACATGCTGCTCCACTGTATGTCACCCTATCAGCTTACATGTTTGTAGGGGCAAACACACACATGTCCAATTCCACAAACAGGCATCAGATCACACTGTCTAGCGGCCTAGTATATGTAGGGGTGTTGTGTGAGTGGCTCATATGAGGATGGTGTAGGTCAGATAGTCCATATACTGTAATAGTATGCTATCTTACCATATGTGGCTGTGGCAGTGTTCACATTGGTTGTGTTTATGCACTTTCACACAGGTGTCTGTTACTCTGTGATATGACATGCCTGTAGAGCGTGCTATCTATGCAGGTACATGTGTATTCCCACTTGGGAGATGTAGCCCAGTGTTGAGTCAGGCTGCCTGTAGCTTGCACTGTGCTTTGTTACATGCCTAGCAGATTACTGTACTTATCCAGTGAGATGTCATGTCAAGATACTTGCCAGATGTACTTCTGCCAGGCCTCCATGACAGTCATGTATGTCAGATGAAGCAGTGCGATGCTGTTCAGATGTATGTCACTAACTAGTGGGTAGTATGTGGCCATGGCACCTCTGTAACAGTGGTTATTATGTGTCAGGACAGACAAGGGTGTATGAATGCATAACCTATGGGGGAAAATGTATACCATCATTTAAGTGTTATACCCATCTACATGGCTGTTAACATCCATATTGACAGGCCTGGTCTACATGTCTTGCATAAAGGGGTTCTGTGTATACCCCTGGACTGACCAGCATGTGTCAGACTGTCCAAATATATTGGGCATATCACAGCTGTAGTCCACAGGGGCGTTATTGTGCTTGCAGTGGTACTGTACTATGATGACCTTAGGATGTCTGTCAGTAACCAATGGTGCACATGTTAACAGCAGATGCGGCCTCCCACACACACCATGTCTGTGAAGACGATCCCTATTACAGTAGCAATAGTCTACAAATATACCTGCAATACATACATGACATCCCCTTGCACTGAGAGGTTGGGACTATTGGGGCTGAGGTAGGGCTCCACTCCATGTGCAGGACATATGGCGAACATATATGTATATATAAGTATACATATATCCATATAGATATGTACACATATACATATCTTGCTTACTGTATGACAACAGCTTTACACATACGTGCCTGTGTTCCAGCCTCTGTCCTCCACCTACATACCTGGCTTTGCACATGTGACATGCTGTCAGGGGTTGTTATGTAGTGGGCTGTGTGTATGTCATGCTGTCATTCCTGCCATCCCTCCACTGCTGTTGTGTCCCCCACACATAGTGGGGGGTTGGGGCCATATATGTGTGGGCTTCACCTACACAATACATGTGTGCGCTAATGCACTGCAGAGGCCAGTGTATGTAACCATGGTATATGGCCCGGTAGCAGTGAGTGTAGGGGGGGGTGTACCATGACTAACCCAGGCTGTTACAACATGTGTGGGTATCTGGGGTAAACTGCCTTAAGGTATCTGGATGTACATTACCATACAATCCACTATGGGTAAATGCAGGCCTACTGCCTCCTGCCATACGGAATGTTCTGTTTGTCAGTGTGATTGTGATGGTGTCAGTTATGCCTTGTTATGTAACAGATTCATCCCATTGCATCAACTGGGGTCTGTACCCCCTAGGGATTGTGTACAGAGTGTAGATAAAGGCTGCTGACCTATACATCTGCATTACGTACTACTGATTGTCTGGTATTCTGTGGGCCAGTCTATCATTACTATTGTACTACTTGAAGGCTCAGCCTGGACAGCAACATATGTCAACCTTTCCAGATTACTGTCTCAGTATAACTGTTTCACAATTGCATTACACTGTTCATGTGGATGCCAGTGCCTAAACAGCTATATGATGTGGCATATACAACTGTCATGCTACACAAATATAGCTTCAACATTCATTTATGCGCACCTGTGTGTGGTGTTATACCCTTTGATATCTCTGTGGGTATGTGTTGCAGGCTATGAATGTCATTTGTATGGGTGACTCATACAGTCTCCAGTTGGTAAGTTGGTGAATGTAGGAATACTGGCTGCTCAATATTGTGTGCACGTACTACATATGTATCTTACTGTACATATCTCTGTTTGTGTATGTGTAGTTATTTATATATCTATTTATATTTATATATATATAAATATATATATATATATATATATATATATATATATATATATATATATATATATATATATATATACCTGTATCTGCATATATGTGTCTGTGTATATGTATCCTAGGGATGGCCATGTCATGTGTGGTCCTGGTTATGGGATCTGCAACACTTGGTACTGCATTACAGGGGAGACGTGCTTGGCTGGGGGGAAGTACACCTATTCGTACCAGACGAATATTGTGTGGGGCCTCTTAACACCATTGATGTTGCATGAGGACATATATGTTTTTGTTATATCCCCATTGTTATCACCATATGTCTGTCCGTATACAGCTATATATGTAAATGTATATATCTGCTGACATATAAATGACCTGCTGTATATATTTACACATGTAGATGTAGACATATATATCCATAGAGGTAGACATTTGCATGTATATATGTTTATATATATATATATATATATATATATATATATATATATATATATATATATATATATATATATATATACATATATCTACATATATCAATATGTTGCACCTGTTTAGACATTAATATATTTACTCACACACATACATCTATATGTTGGAATACATTCTCTGTGCTGTTGAATGACTGGGCTGGATGATATGTTTGTGAAAACATCAGGGTTATGTATATTTGCCATGGTGTAGTGGTAAAGCACTTTGTGCATGGTATTCAGGGTACTGGATACAAGCCTTGCAGAGGCAGTTTATTTTGTTGCTGGCCAGAACACACCCACTTACCCCCATGCTAACCTCTTTAAAAGGAAAGAAAAAGGGTGAAAAAGGGGCACAAAGAGGGTAAGACAGTAGGGGAAATAGCTAGGCATGTGTAGGAAGGGTGTAGGAAAGGTCCATAGCTGCCCATTTCTGGTACAGCAACAGCTGTGCATATACACAAAACTTGGAGGTAGATTTGGACCCTCAAATCTCTGGGACATGGGTGAGGACAACATAAATTCATTGTGATACCAATAAGACCAGATTACATGTGTCCAGTGGACACGTGTGAGAAATGGACAGCCATGTATGGGGTGAGATTGTTTTATGGGAACAGATTGCCCTTCCATTTTCTTTTCAGGTGGGAGTGGGATGTTGGGGGGGGTTGTAGGTATATTTGGGGAGGTAGGTTGGGTAGGTTAACAGACATGCCACACAAGAAGCATACAGGAGTGGTATATGACACATGTGGGGGGTAAACACCTTGATGGGGAGGGGTGTTGGGATATTGGAAGCCTACAAGTCCCCTAATGGTAACAGTGGGACTGAGGTCCCCACCTGTGGGCAGGCACCATGGTGTCACCACAGTGTCATACTCTTGTGAAATATGACTGCAGACCATCCTCCTGCTGATACATGTACAGCTACAACACAAATGGATAACATTATGGAGAAAACAATCAGTGTTACTGACAGCTGAAATGCATCATAGCTGCATGGCTACACTACCTGACATGTATGCATTACCCCTGACAACATCTTACACTGCAGTACATTGCAGCACTCTATAACAGTCACTGTCTGCATCAGCACCATATTAGCCTGTCACTACATCGATGTTATGGATGACAGAGATGTGGCACAGGTATCATCATATGCAGAGGGTGTGTTGCTGGTTTGCTGGAGGCCGAGGGTGGTCCATACATGTGTTACCATGTGTGTGGGGTGAGGGGTTTGGTTCATTGATTGGGGCATGGTGATGTGGTGTGTATTGTTATGGGGTTGCCCTAGGTGTGGTTGCATAGTGTATGGGTATGCATACACACAGTCCTGCCATGTGGCTGCCTCATACAGGTGTTGTTAGACCGCTGCAGACCATACCTGGCAGGGAGGGCAGTTCAGTGCCTCCGGCCACGGACACGCTGACTGTGCCTGCCAGGGCTTCCATGGGCATGTGCAGGTACAGACCTTGAGGTTCTACTCTCCCTTGATGATGTCAGGTGTCTGCTGGTACAATGTCCCACCTGGGACTGGCCAGGGCCATGTGCACTAGGCCTGCTGTGGTGTGGTGTGGTCAGCACCCCTAGTGGTGTGCTGGGGCTGGTACTGCCACTACGAGAGCGGCTTGGTGTCCTGACATGTCCATGTTGACCACCAGCTGCTGGTGTTTCTGGCCTACGTCCATGCGGCCATCGCACCATCCCACCACACATTCAAGCACAGACATACCACAGTCGAGGAGGCCCACCATCTCACCCCACCATCTATCCATGACCTCGATCTGTTCACAGAGGGCAGCAGCAAGGTCATGGATGTTGCCACTTCCAGATGAGAAAGCAGCCCTCTGCAGCCTCAGGCCCTGTCTGGTGTACATGTCCATATATGCCTGTGCCTCCATTACGGCCTGAAACATGCTCCTGGTGGCACCAGTTGTGGAGCCCCTGCCAGGTGCATGATGACCAGTGGCCCTCCCATGAGCACCACGGTACATCTGCCGATGTGGTGGCCTGTTGGACTTCTGGCAATGCTGACTATGACCCGACACAGTTGGCATGGGCACCACACTTTCCTGGTCACTGGCACCAACTGCCAACTGTCCCTCTGCTATGGCCATGTGTGATGGGGTTTGTAGGGGCACTGTAACTGTGTGCGGGCTTTGGGTGGCTAGAAGGGGGATGACACATAATGGCGCAGTTTTAGCCTCTGACATCCCCACCTGTGCCTCAACAGTACCATCATCATCATCATCATCTGTGTTCGTTTATTGATTAGGGCATTGCTTATTATACAGTAGTCTGTCGGAATTATAGTCGACACGGATGTCGGATGTCGAAGACATGTTAATAAATTTAACATGCGTTTAAGGGGTAGGAAGATGATTTTTGTAGGAATAATACTGAACACTACTACCTCACCCATGTTAAAACCATTCCTAGATTGATTATTTTGTGTTCGACATCCTTGTTTCCGACTATCCCACTCGACTCCCGCGTGCCGTTCGCAATTTCAATAGTAAACCTGTGTCTGTATGGACACCTACCTCTGTTTGCATGCAGGAGGGATCTTGACCCACCTTGCCACCTGTGGGAGAAACAAACACACACACACTTTAAGACCTGTACAGCATTGCATAACAGTACACACACACACACACACACACACACACACACACACACACACACACACACACACACACACACACACACACACACACACACACACACACACACACACACACACACACACACACACACACACACACACACACACACACACACACACACACACATGTACACTCACACACATTGACAGTCCACCTTACTACCTCCCTTGCACTGGGTTTTCAGATAGTCCCACATTCAGTTACATATGTTCTCCATCCTGCATGGCACTTACTAACATACACTCATTAATACTACCTATTAACATATCATACCTCTCCATGCCTACACGTGTGATCAAAACACATGACCTGTTACTCCATCACCTCTCTGACTTTGGTGGAGTATGTTGTACATGGCCTCACTGCTGTCATCCAGTATTATCCTGTGTATGTCCAGTCATAGTGTACATGGCCCCTATATGGTTGGGGCTGCTACATTCACTACATATGTCACACACCGGAGCCTCATACTACAGTCTTGCTCAGCCCATGCCACATCTGCTGCACAATCAACCCATCATGCAGACAACAGTAATATCTGGATACACACACTGATGTGGTCTGGTAATTCCCCATTGCATTAATAGTGCTGCATATGTCGGTAGCCGGTTATCTATCTGCTGCTGGCAATATGATGTGTATACCTGGTATGTACTTTCCCTCCCAATGCATGTTCTGTGCTACAGACCTTGTTATGCTATCAGCTGCCTGTGTTCACATATCGGACAGGCTGTCCTGGTGTCTCATGTGTCACTACATGTACAGCACAATCTCAAGGAGAAGTTCTGCCATGTGATCAATCCCACTATCGCCTGTGCATAAATGGACACCCGCACAAACAGACACACGTACACACACACATCTGACATGCATCAACCACACTCCACCAGATTGCACTTACACATACATGCAACACCCCCCCACACACACACCTACATGTGGGGTTGCACATCTTTTGTACACACAATCCTCCCATTACTCTTCTGTCAGCATGCATTACATCTGGTGCTCAACAGCATGCAGTGCAACTATAGTGACCTCATGCTAGTGGCAGTATACATGTGTGTGATGCATGGGCTGTGTTGGTAGGTGATGGCCTTTCCCTTGTTAACACTGAACCCATGTACGAAGTGTTACTGTGGACCTGTTCTGCACCCTGCCTTGTACTGTGCACCATACCACACAGGTGTACAAATCAGTGCTGCTTATGTAGTACTGTGTCTGTTATGTCAGCTCCAATGCTCCCAGCCCCTATGTGTTACAGCACCTTATACCTGGGATGATATGTGAACAGATATTATTTGTGAATGCCAGAGGTCTGCTTTACAGATCACAACATCAGCAGTGCATATATGACCAGTACAGGACTATTACACTGACACCCACCAGACCTTACCATGGCTGTGGGGGGTGCCCTACACATGTCCCAGAACTCTGCATGGTTGCAAGGTCTGCTCATGTGCACATCCCTTGGAGTGCACACACTGCTGTCACTATTGCTGTGGGGTCAGGGTTACGTCTGCCACAGTTACATAACCTGATTGTGTGCAGATACAGCCATGAGGGTGTTGTTTCACACATGTCCCTACTGTAGGCTGTGTGTCCTGCCATACTTCTCATCTCTGTGGACACATTGCACAATGACAGGGATGTTATTTATCTTGCATGTGTCAGTTGTCCCCTTCTGATATCCCAACATGGTCCCTACTGTGACGCAGTGCATTTCACAACAACAAAATGTGAATGTGTACAGCATGCAGTATGGGTAGGTGTGTTAGATGTGTGCATGGAATATCCCGTAGACATTACATGCACAGTGTATTGTCATGCATGAACTTGAACCATACTCACCGGCTACAGGCTGCTGCTGTGGTGGCATCCTGGAGGGACCTACATAAGAGTGTGAGAAAGTTGTTGTCAGTGGCCACAGCTGTGGCATTCATAAAGGGTGAGTGCAGCATTACATTACATCTACAGTAGGGGTCCACAATACTACAGCTTATGCATGTCTGTTTATTACTACTACACAGCAACAGACTATGTATATGACATTTCAGATTTGCATGATGTACCTGTACAGATGCAGATGCATACACTAGAGTGGTGTACTGATATGCCCTGAGGACTTACCTGCACGCTCCTCAGCCAGTATGTCAGTGGCACCCACCTCCACATTGCACCCTGCCAGTTGTTGGTGCTGCAGGTGGGCAGGTGCCACAAGGCTCCTGTGAAGCTCCTCCACACGGGTGAGGGGTGGATGGGCAGCTTGCCCCCCCTGTTGTGAGGTGGTCTCCCTGTACAGCATCTGCACAATGACGTACATGGCAAAGCAGGTCGCTGCAATGATGCCGGACCTGCTCATAGCTGCGGTTCTGCATTCCGACATCATTGACCCTGTGGACTAGTTCATTCCACAGGGAGGTCCTCTCCTGCTGATCATGGGCTGTCCATCCAAACAGCTGTTCATAGTGCAGCATAATGTTCAGTGATGGCTTCTGTTTCTGCAGCACTGTAAACTGGCAAACGGATGTGGGGCATCCTTCCTGGAAGACATGAAGATGGAAACAGGTCTGAGCAACTTATACAGCAGGGTTACCATAGTTCTTAATACACACCTTTGTCTCCCCCCACCGTATCAGCTAGAAAAAACTGTTCACAGAATGCAATTGATATGTCGACTGCTTACCTACCATTGGGACATATGTTGTATTGTACCAAGCTTTGTGCTATGTGTTTGTGCCATGCTTTGTGCTATGTGTTTTTAGCCATGCTCTCTGTAGGAACACTATCTCTGCTGGCCTGTTACAGACTATTTCACCTGCATGCCGTTGTCAGTGCCACTATATATATATATATATATATATATATATATATATATATATATATATACGTATATGTGTAGATATATCTTGCGGGTTCTTTATATACCTATATATCTCTCTGTATATCTGTAGACATACTTGTCTAATTATATATCACACAGATATTTATTTATATCTGGAGAGCTTACAGACATTTGATCCACATTCTGTAACTGTCTTTCATTCACAGCTGCACTGTTCTGCGTTACTGCAACACAGCCAGGTGTCACTTATGAACACAGTCTAACATTAGGGTGGTATATATGGTGAGAGATTGCTGGTAAACCTATTATACAACTATGGCATTTCTGCATGCTGCATTAGACATTAACATGACTGTCCTGAGTGTGGTGTGCTCTGACACCCATGTGTCTGTCATGACGGCAGTAGTTCCACCACCAGCTATTGCCCACACTAACATACCAAACACACATATTATGGCTTAAATCTTTGTCATTCCTTGCTGATCTGAAACAGTTGGTAGGTATGTCCCACTGCCTACAGGGACAGATGGTATTGTCCAGAGCAGTTGTTCAGCAGAACTTCATTACAAGGACAACTACAGATGGTACATAAAAATCATTCCACATCATATTTCCTATTATTCTATACCACATACTACTTTCAATTACACATATATATATATATCTTCTATATATATATATCCCGGTTATAGTCGCCATATATCACCTTGTCTGCACATTGAATGGCAGTGGAGTTTTGAGAGTGTCCCCTGCAGCATGTCTACAGGAGGACATGCAGAACAGAAGGCACCCCAGCCGAGGATCGAACCGGAGAACCTCTTGCTGTGAGTCGGCAATGCTAACCACTGCACCAGCTGTGACAGCTTGTTGTTGTTTAAGGTTTTCTTTCTTTTTTTCTTTTCTTTTCTCTCTCTCTCTCTCTCTCTGCTAGAGTGATTGAGCTGGTTTGAATGGATTGCAGCATGGTCTTTGTAAGTGATGCACATGATCTGGTGATGGCTTCTGCACCAATCAGTGTGCAATAGTTGCTAATTGCATGCAGCCTGCTGTTAGTACTTCAGATAACCACTGTTATGGCACCCAGTACTATAAAATACTGACTCATGTGGGCGTTGTCCCTTAACCTTTCCAGTATGGAGGACATCCTTCCTGTATGTGGGCAGCAGTGTTACAGACAGCAGATTGCAATACTTCTTACAGCAGGAATTGCAGACACAGGCCAATTACACATTTGTATAAGGTTCCAGAACTACAGACCGAGTGAGTAGTGTTGTTATGTGCATTGTATATTGCTGGTCTTGCAGTCTTTGTGTGTACATAGTAGTTTAGGATGGAATGCAGTCTGTCTGCATAGCTCTCAGCTGTGGGCCTATCCACATGATGGCCAGTGGAATGTCTGTTTGGTTTGGTCTGTGCACTACACAGGTCTTGCCCTACATATATCACTGGCAGTCTATGTTGCGTGCTATCAGCATATGGCTACATCCATTTGTGTTTCTGATGTCATATTCCTGCATAAGGGTATGTTGCAACAAATCCTGCAACACCAGCAATTTCCAGGATGTGTAACAGCAATATTCCAAGTATGGCCATGTGTGCCTGCCTCTGGCCTCCACATATATTGCAGTCATTCTCCTGCTGTGATACAGTTTGGGGCTGCTGGGTAATGGCCTATCATTATTTACTGCTAGCATTCCTGCTACCATCCCAGTCATATCGTGGACTCCCACAAAATATGTTGGTCAGGGTCCATACATGTGACCGATACATTGACATTACCACAACTAATACATTTCCCCCTAGGGCTTGACTACAGGGTGTAATTGGAGGCTGCTGAAATACATCAGTAATTGTTGATTGTTACCTATCTTGAAGGCAAATCCTTTGTCTACTGTTGTACTAATTGAAGGCCTTGGCCTGGACAGCATAATATGTTATATATCCACATTGCTTGCATCTACTATTTTGTGTGGGCCTTGCATTCATCATTGATTACATATTTCAGACTTTATGTGCTGTAAGTAATGGCATACATTATTGTATAATACACAAATAAAGGTTTTCTGTGTATGCATACCTGTGTGTCATGTCATGTCCTTTGAATTGTGAATGGGTATATGTTTCATGTAAGTATTCTCATTTGTGGGAATGGTTGCCACATTACACATTTCACAGGTACCAGTTACAGGGCTTGTGGTTGAGGGATATACTTTGCATCCAGTACTTCCACACTATTCCTACATATGTATGGCTACTAATACCTTTTGTCTGTGTATATGTGTATGTATATATATATATATATATATATATATATATATATATATATATATATATATATATATATATATATATATATATATATATATATATATATATATATATATATATATATATATATATATATATATATATATATATATATATATATATATATATGTGTGTGTGTGTGTGTGTGTGTATACCTAAACATATTTGTCAATGTATAGATGTGTGTGCATATCTGAACCATTATAATGTGTACACCTTTCACATTGTACATTCCCTATGGTAGAATGACTTTTTTGCATGATATGTTACAGATATTGCCCTGACATTTACAGGTGAATTGGCTTACTGTTAAAGCATTGTGGTTGTGTTGTGGAGGGTCCTATAGCCAGGATCTGCATGTGCTAGATATTGGATTGCACAGCATATCCATTAGGGCTGTGGGGGGTGGGTAACAGCACTAATTATCAGGTATCCCTCATTTGAACCCCCACCCCCATTAACAGTGTATATGGTCTGTTATGTTGTAGTGAGTGGCTCAGGATTTTGTTCCCATGTGGTAATGCTATACACAGTTCAATATATATATATATATATATATATATATATATATATATATATATACACACACACACACACATATATATATATATATATGTATATATATATATATATATGTGTGTGTGTGTGTGTGTGTGTGTATATATATATATATATTTATATATATATATATATATATATGTGTGTGTGTGTGTGTGGGTGTATATATATATATATATATATATATATATATATATATATATATATATATATATATATATATATATATATATATATATATATATATATATATATATGTATAGATAGATATAGCTGTCTATCTGTCTACATTTCCAGATATATATGTGTCCATTTGTCCATGCATGTTCAGTTCATATTTTTGGCCTGTATCTCATTCTCTTGGCAATTGACATGGATGATCACATGACTGTAGTCAGTAACTAGTGCCAACACTTTTTTGTTTCAGACTTCATCTCCTTCAAAATATGTGTTCTAATACATATAACTGTGTAACTAGCAACATTTTAGGTGTCTTAGAGCAGTATTTGACATATATCCCTACTTGTACCCACATTTTGGCACACATTTTCTTGTATTAAGATGTTGTGTGGTACGATATTACTACATTTCCTGTACTGTTGACTGATTGTGCTGGATGATATGTTTGTGAAAACATCAGGCTATGTATATCTGCCATGGTTTAGTGGTAGATCACTTTGTGTATGGAGTGCAAGGTCCTGGGTTTGAGCCTTGGAGAAGCAACTCATTTTGTTGCTGGGAAGAACAAGGGACATTGGCTACAGAGTGATTAAGGCACTTTTAAGCAGTTGTAAGTGAGTTACAGGTTTGCATGATGGTAAGCACTGCTAACCTCCACTTATGTTTTCTTACAGTCAGTTAGCTTCAAATTTCTCAACCTGTATAGGCATAGCTTACCCCCCACGCAAGCCCATGCAAACCTGCTTACCGCTGCTTAAAAGTGCTGACTGCCACTTACTCCTATGCTAATTTCTTTAAAAGAAAGAAACAGGGGTTGATAGGAAAGTGGTGAAAAATGGGGCACAAAGAGGGAAAGACAGTAGGGAAAATAGCTAGGCATGTGCAGGAAGGGTATAGGAAATGTCCATAGCTGCCTATTTCTTCTACAGCAACAGCTGTGCATATACACTAAATTTGCAGGTACATTTGGACCCTCAAACTCCTGGGGGAGGAGTGAGGACAAGATATATTCATTGTGATGTCAATTAGACCAGATTATATGTTTCCAGTGGACACGTGTGCAAAATAGATAGCTATGTATGGAGCGAGATTTTTTGTGGGAACAGATTGCCCTTTTTTTTCAGGTGAGAGTGGGATGTTGGGGAGGGGTAGTAGGTATATTTGGGGAGGGAGGGTGGGTAGGTTAACAGACAAGACACACAAGATGCATACAGGGCCAGTATATGACACATGTGGGGGTAAGCACCTTGGACGTGAGGGGTGTTTGTAAGTCGCAAGCCCCATGAGCCCCCAACTGGAAACAGTGGAACTGAGGTCCCCACCCATGGATAGTCACCACTGCACCTTCACGGCCCCGAAGGTGGCTGTGCTGGTGGCTGTGTAGGAGGGGCAAGCTCATCCTCTAGTAGCACCATTTGGCCCTCAAGCTGGTATAGCCGCTCTCGATACTCTAGATCGAGCTCCCTAGGCACTATGGCCCAGACCTGTTGACGGGTGACAGGTTCCCATCCACGCCCGCCATGAGGGGGGGGTGAGCCCCATCCCCTGCTGCAGTTCCTCCCGAAGGTGGCACAGGGCCCACAGAGGAGGAGGTCCCAGGCTGGGCCCCAGATGTGCTGGTGCCCGGTGCCACGGCTAGCTGAGGTGAGACAGGTGGGTCCGCTGGGACTGGCCTTCCCATGTGAGCTGTGTTGTCACAGGTTTATGGCAGCTATGGGTTAGTAACAGTCAACAGCATTCAGGATTAGTTATAAAAGCATGCATAGATATTCCTATTAACCCAACCCACCAGATTTAACACCGTTGCAGGGCAAGCAGAACACATGCATATATGGAACAACAGTGGCCATTACAGGAGCATGCAGGTTTCATTGATGGCAACAGGCCACCAATATGGGTGTATTTTAACATGGCACATGCATAGAAACAAATGTGAATATTTATAAATCATTGGGACATATGTCCCAAAAAAAGTTTGGAGTGTACTCATACCATTTGAGGAGTGTCATTGCGTTATTATGCACATATGGTAGGGGTGAGAGAGTGGGTTCAATTAACAACTGATATATCCTTGTAGTTTTCACAACATTCTTAGTCACTGCAGTGATCTTTCCCTTACATGTATTATTACACTACACAATGGCATTATATTGTATGCTGGCATGTTTATAAATTATTATATACATGACCTGTGTGTTAAATACAGGTGTGACAAGCTGCAGGTGTTAATGCAACATATGTTGAGAATTGCTGTCATACACTTTGGGTGAGGTGCTAGAATGACAGGTTTGTTTTCATATACATTCTCTGACTATGTACACGTTTGACTATCAGTTATGTGTCATTGACAGCTGCCTACATTTCTTGGATCATCACACTGAATTTTCAGGGGAACAGGGTACCAAGCTGGTGATATGGGCCATTTATCTGGACATGCTGGACAGATTGGAAAAGTTGTGGGGTATAAATATGCATACAACTTACAATTTGAACATTCAAACAAATTCTGTACAGTTGGGTGTAATTATGCATACAGCTTTCTATCTGAACATTGTATCACAGTCTGTACAGTTGTGGAGTATGATTATGCACACAACTTAGTAGCACTCCCAGGATTCGAACCCATGCTGTGTGTGACAAAAAATGATTGCTAACATCACAGTACACTGTGCTATCAGAAAACTGATGTAAAGCTTTCCACTGTTTTCTATCTAAGTCTCCCTAACTTGTACAATATGACCGACCTCTTGGCACTTCCAACATTGTTATGCAGGACTTCATACCCATTTTATCTGCATACCACGGTGTGGGTGACACTGTTTAAGATACAACAGTACTATTTATAGTATGGAACAGATTGCAAACATATGAGAGAAGAGTAAACAGAAGCACTCCAGGGGTTATACCTTTATTCACAGACTATTAACACATTTATTTCTACTGGTACAACACTTTCTAAGGCGCTTATATTCTTTGTTATGACAGTACATGCAGACTGATTACTAACCTGCCTTGCAATGCAGCCTTTGCAGCCTAGCATCATGGGCTTGCTGGTTTGCAGACCTGCTCATCTGCAGCTGTCTGAGAAATGCATTGATATTTAGCCATACCTATCCATAGTATACATAATATAGGCAATTATTTACTACTTAGAATGTGTACTTACTCAGTACTCGAGCATTGGCCATCTGCCAAGTCTCCTTGATCCACTGTTCCAGTACATCCCCCCTCCATTGCTTCAGGTCAACATGGTAGTGCCTGACCTGCTCACCGGTCCAGGGGATACCTGTGGCACTGGTGAGGTCACGAGCGAGACTGTCCCAGGCCTCCATTTTGTACTGCGAGCCCTGGTATTGGCCCTGCAGTAGTCTCTGATCATGGTGTTTTACCAGGAGCCATACCATGATTTTTGACTCCTGGATGCTCCAGCACTGCGCTCTGAATCGAGTGCCCTCACCCACACCAGCCATTCTGCCTGCAGTAGGAAGCTACAACCAGTTATGAGACATATTCCCGCCTGTGGGGTTTAAATACGGCCATTTTCCCACACTTTCCCGTGATTGAACAGTTTTGAAAAGGCTAAGCTATGGGCTCACCTGCTTACATAAGGTTGGCACTGCTTAAAGAGGTATACCACTAGGCAGATTTAATTGGCTCCCCTACACATTGCTTACACTTACTAACATGAGCTCTGCTGTGGTTAGCATTGCTTAATAGTTGATTATCACTATATTTGCCATTTGGCAATGATTTATTCTTCATTACAGGTTATATATGTGTCTGGTATCAGTGATTCATGTGTACATACACTGTATGGGGACCTGAGAACTTCTACACTTTATTACAATCACACCTCAGATCTATGCTTACTGCAGTACTCCAGTTCACATATTTATCTTATGTAGAAGGTTATACCACTTCACACTGTACATAGATTCAGTTCACATGTTTGGTTTGGTTTCCTTGTGGTGAGGATTAGTTTGCTGATACCTCATTCATATCTTTTGTTATGATGGCTTAGTGGTTATCTACTGTGACTATAGTATACAGGGTCCTGAGGTTTGAGCCTTGTAGAGGCATTTTATTTTGTTGCTGGGCAGAACATGGGCCATTGGATACAGTGATTAAGGCACTTTAAAGCAGCTGTAAGCAGGTGTGCACAGGTTTGTGCGGAGCTAAGCAATGCTAACCTCTGGTTACAGTTTCTTACACACAGTTAGCTTCTACTTTGCTTTATCTGTGTAGGCAATGCTTATCCCCATGAAAATGCACTTAAACATGCTTACTAGTGCTTATATATGCTTACTACTGTTTATTTGTGCTTAAACCTGCTTATTAGTGCCTTATTCATTATGGCACTGGGACTTCACATGTGCATTTAATGCAGTACTCCAGTTCACATTTAAATGTTATTATGTAGGTTATATGGCAAAAAGATGTGAGAATATGTTCATATACAGGTTTCACATGGAAAATTATATGTGCTCCAGTGGGACTCAAACCAGGAATGCCTGTTTGTTAGGCAGATGCTCTAACCACTACACTATTGTTGCGCTGCTTTAGTTGCATATATATTCCTTGTAATCCTCTTCAGCCTTTTCAGCTGCTTTACCTGTAGTTAAGCGATGGGCAAACCCATGCACCTACGGTTAACTGTACTCGGGGTTTTAAAAAAAATTACTACAAGGGTTTCTTTGTGTTTTATTTCAGTGTACTTTTGCGATTGAACACATGGGGACTGTTGGTGGGGATATGCAGACACTTATGAGCAGTCTCACTCTTTTATTTACACATTCATCTGTTCTACTTTGCAGGAGCATGTTTATTCTGAGAGCTCTGCTCTCAGACACGCCCCCTGCACTCGTCCATGCTCCGTGTAGCATTAGGAGTTCAGGCAGCACACCTTCCTTAATATGCATGGCACGCTGCCATCCTCCTCTTAAACTGCCACTTCCGTGCAGGACTAGATTAGTCCTGCATGGAGGATTAGTGAATCCCGGGGTCTGCCCTTAACCATTTAAGCTGTCTACTTAACAGATTAGGCCATGGCTACAATTTAGCTTCTAGAAAACAGCAAAGTGTAAAGATCTCTCATCTTATCTTTGTCAATGATTTAAAACTGTATAGCTTACCAGATGAGGAACTGAAAGCATAACTGCAAGTGTTCAAAACTTTTTCAGATAATATAAGAATGTCATTTGGTCTTCATCAATGTGCAAAAGCAACTTTTAAAGCAGAAAAACTGCAGCACCTAAAAAACCCATCAGTTTGGGACAAGAATGTGATATAAAAGAACTTGAGCAAGAGGGAGTGTATAAATATTTGAGAACTGATGAAGGATCAACAATAAAACATGAACAAATGCAAATAAAACTTAGTAAGGAATATTTACAAGACTTAAATTAATCCTGAAAACAGCATTGGCATCTAGGAATAAAATTCAAGCTATAAACAAATTTGCTCTTCCTGTCCTAACTCACAGTTTTGGAGTGACTGACTGGCCCAAAGCATGTTGGGTAGATTAGACAGGGAAAACAAGAAGGATGCTTCATGCTCACCAAATGATTTATAAAAATCAGTGCATACCAAGATTATATATTTGCCGTTCTGAAGGGGGTATGGGCCTCTTTGAAATTAATTACATACTGTATATAGATCTGTAATTGTGGGACTGCACACATATCTGCTGATGTCAAAAGACCCAAATGTAGTGAACATTTTGAAACATGAGGAGAATTAATCTAAAATGACTTCCCTGCTTAGTCTAGCAGAAGTATATCGGAGTCGGGCAGGAATGGAAATCAAACCAGAAATAGATAAAAATCAGGTATCAACTGAATGTGCCAAAAACAAAAGAAAGAATATAAGGTGAAGATGAGAAGACGAGAAATGTGAAAAATGCATAAATATAGTTGCAAGTATAGAAAACTTCTGGAAGAACCTCATGTTGATCAGGATCAAATGCAGGAATGGAAAAGGATAGGCAAATTCGATGCCAAATATGAAAGGTTAATATTGGTGGCCCAAGACAGTGGGTTATGTACACATTGCTTTACAAAGTCCACTGAACATGTGTGAGAAACAGACAAATGTAGGTTTTGTAAAACAGAATTGGAAACAGTAGCACACCTTGTTGTTGGTTGTGATATACTAATGGCAGAAGGACTGTATACTGAAAAGCATGGTAATTTAGCAAGACTGTTGCACTGGGGTTTGTGCAAACATTATGGTACTGAAGTGGCTGAAAAACACTGGAAACATGAACCACAAAGCATCATAGAAAATGATGACATCTATATCACACAGGATCATCCATTACCAACAGTTCAAAAGATAACCAGATATAGTAGTCCATGAAAAGAAGACAAAAGTAGCATTGATCATTATTTATTTTATTTTATTTTATTTTACATTTGTTGACCGGGCTAGTCTAGCTGGATACATGTCCTTTTTCAGTAGAGGCCCGGGGAGAAAAGCTCCAAGCATAAAGAGAAATCACAATACACTTACATGTGGAAGAAATAGCATAACATAAGACAAAAGAAAACAGTGAGCTTACATACTAATTAAATACATTCACAGAGTTGTAAAGACAACTTAAAAATGGTTACATTGTGAGGCCAAGAGGTTAAGTTATTGAACTTTGGGATAGGGAAGAGACTAAGGTGGAAAAAAAAACCTTTGAGATTAGTCTGGTTTAGGACATGGGCATAACCAGTGAGCCTTGAAGAATTCTTTGAGGTGATTTTTTAATTGATTAATCGAGGTCATGAGCCTTAGGTTGTTTGGTAGGGAATTCCATAGCTTTCCGATGGAGTTGGCATAGAGAGCGTCACCTCCTGAGTTATTAGATTTAATGGTTAATACCTGGATGCTATTTGATGACCAGAGGCATTTTAGGTTAGAGTAGGGGGTCAGTATTTTGCTCAGCGAGGGGGTTTTATCCGGTTGGTGAATTATTTTAAAAGCTTCAGTGAGTTGGTTGAGTTTGAGAAGATTGGGCAGTTCTAACCAACCAAGTGTCTTTAGGTTAAGGCAATGGTGAGTACGATACAGTGTTCCTGTTATGAATCTGGCTATATGATTATAGGCTACAGATAGTTTGTTGAGTTCTCGCTTATTGAAGAATGAAAGTACTGGGGAGGCATATAGGAGGGTGGAGAGGAGATGAGTGCGAGCGATGGTTAGTTTGGCATAAGGGGTTAAGAAGTTCTTAATTCTATACATAGAGCCGAGTTTCTTGTTTACAGACTTAATGGTTTGGCTAATGTGTATATCAAATTTAAGCTTGTGGTCAATAGTCACACCTAGTAGTTTGGTATGAGAGACAGGCTCAATGATGGTACCATTTGTGGATTCCACATGGAACGTGTTGTCAGCATTTGGGGGTTCTTTACCTAGGGGAGTAGCTGCTGAGGGGAAAAATAGTAATAACTTGGTTTTAGTTGGATTAAGTATGAGTTTCAGTTCAGAGAACCATTTTTCGACTATAGTAAAACAGTTTTGGGTTATTGCTTGAAGTTTCAGGAGGGCGACGTCAGAACAGATCAAGTTGGAGTCGTCTGCGTATTGGATGCAGGTAGCTTTGGGGACGACTGAGTGAAGATCATTTATGAAGACGGAGAAAAGAAGGGGACCGAGTATAGAGCCCTGAGGAATGCCAGTGGTGTTAGGGAGTAGGTCAGATAGCCTGTTTTGCCATTGGGCAGCTTGTTGCCTGCAGAGAGGTAGGCGTTAAACCAGCTTATGGCTGGGTTGTTGAGATGTAGGGTTTCCAGGGTATGAAGCAGATGTTGGTGATTAACCATGTCAAAGGCCTTCGATAGGTCAAGAAAGAGAGCAGAGGATATTAATTTGTTGTTGTGGTTGTTGTTGACTGAGTCAACAAAGGAGAGGAGGGCAGTGGTTGTACTATGATGGGGGAGAAAACCATGTTGAGTATAGGACAAGAGACTGTTTAGGGTGAGGTAGTGTAAGAGTTGCTTATGAACACACCGTTCCATGACTTTAGCTATTGGAGATAATATTGCTATGGGTCTGTAGTTGGATGTTTCCGTGGAGGTCCCTCCTTTGTGAAGAGGGATGATATATGAGATTTTCCAAATAGAGGGAATGGAAGTTTCAGTTGTAGTTCTGTTAATCAAGATTGATATGGGATAGGGAACGGCGTCTGACGCTATTTGTAGGTATTCCGCTGGGAGGTGGTCGGCCGCTAGGGTGGTTGGTTTGAGTTTTTTCAAGAGGGCGCGAATATAGGAGGTAGATACTGGTTGTAAGTTAAAGGGTGGGTGAGCTGGGACTTTAGTATGAGTTACAGTTGAGGAATTAGTGGTAAGTTGACTGGCTAGGGACTGGATGGTCTCGATGAAAAAAGAGTTAAAAGTATTGGCTATTTTTTCTGGATCTTTCCCACTGAGTTTCCCAGGGGTGGGGGTAGTAGATTTACCCTGATGGAGGAGGTTATTAAATCCAGCCCAGAATTTCTTTGGGTTATTCTGGTGTTTATCCTGGAGGCGACAGAAATACTGTTTTTTATCTCGAGTAATGGCAGTTTTAGTTGAGTTTCTAAGCTGTTGAAACTTGATACAATCTAGAGGAGTTTTAGTAGCTCTCCATTTATCCCAAGCCTGGTTTCGAAGTTTAATTTTAGTTTTAGTTTCACTAGTTAGCCAAGGTGCTATCCTTTCCTTGGTTCTAATTAGTCGATTTGGGGCATGAGAGTCGAGAATCTTAAGGAATGTGTCATTAAAGTATGTTACACTCTCTTCTAGGGGTAGAATTTTTAGGATGGACCAGTTACATGATTTGAGTTCTGTAAGGAATAGTTTTGGGACAAATTTCTTCTTGTTTCTAACAAGTCTATATGAGGGAGGGTTGGTAGGTGGGCATTTATGTTTTAGAATATAAGTTATAAGGTGGTCACTGAGGTCATTGGGAAGGGTCCGTGTGGTATAATTATGTGTGTCTTTGTTGGTAAGAATCCAGTCAATGATGCTCTCTTTTTGCTGAGCATTTCCAATTCTAGTCGGAGATGAAATATTTTGGGAGAAACCATGTAAGTTAATAGAGAGGGGGTTTATGAGTGTGGAGCAGTGGGACCAGTCGATGTTGAAGTCGCCTAGTACTATGGTTTCTTGGGGGTAGTTGGTGGCTAACCAGCTGAGAGTTTGCTCAAGGTTTTCTGAGTTATTCCCCGGTGGGATATAAATTACAATAAGATTAATGCATTTTTGGGTGTTTAGGCAAATCTTTAGGGCAATAAGTTCAATATTAGAGACCTTAGGAGGTTGGAGTGGATTAATAATGATATTCAGTGTATTCCTGAACATTACAGCTATTCCCCCACCCTTTTTGTTAATCCGATCAGCCCTAAGGATATTATACCCAGGTGGAAGAATTTCTTCATCCATAGTGGCTGGTTTGAGCCATGTTTCTGATAGACACATGATGTCAGGGGAATGAGTAGCTAACATAGCATGTAAATTGTGAACCTTATTGTTTATACTTCTTAGATTAAGATGGAATATGAGGAGGGAGTTGGTAGAAATTTGGGCGGATTTTGAGGAGTTGGAGGCAGTGGTAGGACCTGGGTTAGGGTGGATGTCACCATCTATGGTGATACATTTTTTCAGGTGGTCTAAGAGTCTTTGGAGTTTGAGTAGCAACTTAAGATTAGATTTAATGGTGGATACTTTAGGGTGGCGGAGGGTACGATACACAATGTTGGAGCATAGAGTATTATCAGGGTAGAGAGAAGGTGTGATAGGGTTATAGGGAAGGTTTGAATGTGTGGTAGTATAACTCTTGGGGAAGGGAATTCCCAAGAGTGCTTGGTTTTCATATCTAGTTAAAAGATAACGAATAAGAAGGAGTAATACTATAATTGGGATGATAGAATATGTGATTTTGCCCATGGTATAGCGAGAGGAAGGCCAGTGGGTTGGAAGAAGTAGAAGAATTTGCTTGGTAATTAAGGAAGGCCAAGAGTGTGGGAGGAGAAATGGCTAATTGAGGGGCGGTCGTGATTGGTAGGGAGCAAGTGGGATGGGCTAATTACCTAATAAATGTAGAGGTAGTGGGGGCGGGTGGAATATGGGGACAGGGTGGGGCGCGGAGCGAGCCCGAGCAAAGCGAGGGCAAAGCGGAGTGGGGAATACACCACCAGGAGTCTGCAGGGTCTCAAAGGTAACTGTATGTAGGTACTGCAGGCTGTTTCTGAAATAAAATACTTTTCTAAAAGAAAGGGTCTTAATTCTTGGCAATGTAGTTACTAATTGCCAGTTATGATTAAGGTACTGACTAGTTCCTGCCAGCGGAATGCTTTCCTGGGTAGCAAGTTTATAGAGAGGATAATTATTTTACCCTAAAATCTCATTTGACTGATAACACTTTTTTCTCTTAGTTTAGGACTGGACTGTGCATTCGCACTGGGTTGGAATCCTTAGGTCAGGGAGCCACGCGGTGAAGAATTGTAAGGGGGCTTCCTAAGATGAGATAAGGGAAAAGACATCAGTTATATTGACACAGTAATTGTCATACAGTAGTTTAGGAGTGACTATAACAGCAGAATCAATACACAAGGCTAGTGCCCCTTACATAAAGTAGTCAGCTTATAACAGAAGTTTATACAAAGTACACTCAGACCACAGTTAACTTACACAGCATATTTGTCTAAGAACACCAGTATTATTAATTGAGCATGAAGGCACTATCCAGTCTAATACTAAATAGTGAAATAACAGGCTTAACTCTAGGTTTACACGAGCTGAATATGCTTTAGGTAATATTAACGCTAGGCAAACATTAATGCATTCCTCAAAACATGACACAAGCTGTACTCATACATTCAAGGTAGTTTGTGGCTTATGAAGAGTAGATGCACTTTTTTAAATCTGAAATAATTGCAGGCGTAGACAAGCGTATTTTCATATGCTTGCTTGAAATCATGACACCCAGTGACTACTGTGTCTTGCATACAGAGAGACACATCATAAAATATCAAGATTTGCAGGCAGAAACAAGAGCAATGTGGAAGAAAAATAGCCAGACAGGTCCAATAATAGTAGGAGCAATGGGTCTTATAAAGAAAAAATCTACAATCGTATTTAGACATGTTATCAACACATGTCACTCCATATGAACTGCAGAAGGAGTCATTACTGGGCACATTGTGGGTGCTGCAAAGATCACAATCAAAATAAATGTGAGAACTTTTTGATTGGACAGATATGGTCACATGACCAATTCTTATGAGAGAGAGAGTGCTGTGTTTGTTAAAGGGGTGCGTCAGATTGACAGCCTCTGATTGTTTTACACTTTTTTTAATCTTTGATGTTCTTGATTGTAATGGATCTGATGAAGGGCATAGTATTCACCCAAAAGTGCTTATCTTTTAAATTCATTAAGGACAATATATACAGTGGATATAAAAAGTGTACACACCCCTGTTAAAATGACATGTTTTTGTGATATAAAAAAATGAGACCACAATAAATCATTTCAAAACTTTTCCCACCTTTAATGTGACCTATAACCTGTACAATTTAATTGAAAAACAAACAATTCTGTCAGGGGAAAAAATATAAAAAATAAAAAATGTATAATAAACTGGTTGCATAAGTGAGCACACCCTTAAACTTATACTTTGCTGAAACACTTTTTGATTTAATTACAACATTCAGTCTTCTTGGGTACACACCTGCCATCAATTAAAGATACTCTGATTAACCCCAAATTAGGTTTAGCTGTCCTAGTAGGATTTTTCTGACATTTACTAAGTTGCCTGCTATAGCAAAAGCCATGGTTCGCAGAGAACTTACAAAGCATCAAAGGGATCTCATTGTTGAAAGGTATCAGTCAGGAGAAGGGTACAAAAAAATTCCACAGCATTGGATATACTATGCAATGCAACACTGAAGACAGTCATCAAAAAGTGGAAAAAATATGGGACAACAGTGACGTTGCAAAGAACTGGACGTCCCTCCAAAATTGATGAAAAGACATGATGAAAACTGGTCAAGGAGGCTGCCAAGAGACCTACAGCAAAACTGAAGGAGCTGCAGGAACTTCTGGCAAGTACTGGCTGTGTACTACATGTGACAACAATCTCCCGTATTCTCCATATGTCTGGGCTATAAGGTAGGGTTGCAAGACGGAAGCCTTTTCTTACACAGAAAAACATCCAGGCCTAGCTAAAATTTGCAAAAAAATACATGATGTCTCCCTAAAGCATGTGGGAAAATGTGTTATGGTCTGATGAGCCAAGGTAAAGAACACCATCCTCACTGTGAAGCATGGTGGTGGCAGTATCATGCTTTGGGGTTGCTTTTCTTCAGCTGGAACTGGGGTTTTAATCAAGGTGGAGGGAATTATGAACAGTCCCAAATACCAGTCACTTTTGGCCCAAAACCTTCAGGCATCTGCTAGAAAGCTGAAGATGAAGAGGAATTTCACCTTTCAACACAAAAATTACCTCACGCATACATCCAAATCAACAAAAGAATGGCTTCACCAGATGAAAATTAAAGTTTTGGAATGGCCCAGCCAGAGCCCAGACCTAAATCCAATAGAAAATCTGTGGGGTGACCTGAAGAGGGCTGTGCACAAGAGATGCCCTTGCAATCTGACAAATTTGGAGCACTTCTGCAAAGAAGAGGGGGAAAAATTTTACCCAGTTAAGATGCATCATGCTGACAGACTCCTAACCAAGAAGACTGAATGCTGCAAATAAATCAAAAGGTGCTACAACAAAGTATTAGTTTAAGGGTGTGCACACTTATGCAACCAGCATAATGTACTTTTTTATTTTTTATATTTTTTCCCCCTAACAGGTTTGTTTGTTTTTCAATTGAATTGTACAGGTTATAGGTCACATTAAAGGTGGAAAAAGTTTTGAAATTATTTATTGTGGTTTCATTATTTTATATCACAAAAATCCTGGCATTTTAACATGGGTGTGTACATATTTTATATCCACTGTATGTTTAGAGCACATCTCTTTATATCTGCCATAATTCAGTATATGAGATACATTGTGGCAGCTTTGGCACTTGTTTTCAATCGTTTTACATATATGTTTTTGTACCTGGCTTTGGTGACTGTTCCTTCAGCTTTGATTTATTTGATTTACATATATATATATATATATACACACACACACACACACACACACACACACACACACACACACACACACACACACACACACACACACACACATGCACACACACGGTGTACATGCATATGATCAACCGGTGGATTGTCAAAGGAGTGCAGCAACATCTCAAAAATGCGATTGAAAATGTTGTGAATTGCAAAATCCCATCCCCTTTATGACTTGTTAGCACTCGTTTTAGGGTGTAGAGTGGTCAGAAATGTTGATTTCAGTGTTTTTGCTACATTCCAACCATTCGGCATTATGGGATTCATGGAGCAAAGTCTGTAAAATGTATGGTCGAGCAATGTGAGCTCGACCATAAGAATGTAAACCTACACACACATACGTATACATATGTCTATATTTGGATTAAAAATTATACTTACTGTAGAACTTTTGGCCTTCTCACTCTAACTACACTTTTGCAAGATGTCATACCTGTGACGCCACTGCTAATCAGAGCAGGTTATACCTGTCAGTATTGACAGGTGATCCCCCAGCTGCTACCAAATATAATTTTTTTCCACATACTGGCACGTGTGCATGCCTGAATCTTCTTCAGATATGAGTCATGCAGAAGTTAGAGCATGATTAAGGTCTCTTTCTCACACCAGCCAAGAGAATGGTCTTGTGTTTTAGAGGTGCTGCTATCATTCGAAGAGCCAGAATCAGAATGGGGAAAGTATGGTGAGGGTTGTATTAAGCAGGGTTAGAACCAGTCCCTGTTGGGTGTGGCATCACCTTGACCAAATCATTTTTTGCTAGCTTTATTAGACCAGCTGTTGATAACATTGGCAGGCTTGGAGTAACTATAACTGTGTCGTCTCACACTTTTTTATTGAAGGGAATCACTAACCAGACCATACACTTTAATAGATTATTTCTAACTTTATCTAAAACAATTGTGTTGCAAGTAATATTTCTTCATAACATTTACATTTTTATTCTTATGTCTGAGTTTAGTAGCATTTTTTTTTCATGCATTGAAGTGGAAACTACTCCTTTTTTATCACCATTTTTATAGGCAGATATCAATACTAATGGATTGAAGTATTTCCAGGACTTTTACATATTCCTTATTATGGTGTGACTTACAGACTTGCATGGCCATGGAATAACCTTTAGATTCATTACAACCTGATATTCAAGTAACTTCATTTTGAATTTTAACAGTATATCTTTATATTGGCTAGTTTAGGCCAAGCAGCATCTGTCCACAAACAGCTTAGCATTACTGCAGATTATTGTGGAATTTGTAAATGTCTACAGCTCATCCATAGCCTTTCAGATTCATTCATGTAGTGTATCAAGCATGTTCAAAATCAGCGAAAATCCAGAGTACACCAATGTACTTTGTAACACTTTGTGTTACATTGTGATTCATAGAAATGCATATAAATTAGCCTAATTTGCATAGCAATTGTGTAAATCAGCCTGAATTTACACTGCGAAGTTCAGCTGCACCTTATTGATTTCTGAGTAGCTGAGATAAGTGACAAATTACTTAGGGTAACTCAGACATCAAAAAGAAAGAAAGTTTATAAAATAATTAATAATTATTAATAGGCCAATTAACAGGTGCTGTTATACTGTTTTAAAGGTCAGTTGCAATACATTTTGAACTGCATTGTGCTTTTAAACATAAGATTAAATGACTGGCTATTTATGGGAAGTGCTTCCAAGTTATTTGACATGTAGTGCTGTTCACTGAAAATGTCGTAAGTGAAAATACCTAATTACAGAATTTTGTTATTGTCCATGTATCTGAAAACTTGTTATTGGAGTTGAGAATGTGTCCTGTGCAGATGACAGAAAACAGATGTGTAGTGACAGACATACAGATGTGTAGTGAAGGTGTTGTTTTACTACTAACAGTGAAGAGGAATACCTAACAACAGCACACAGGACTGCATTGTAATGTAGATGTTATTACTTCCATCAGTACTGAATAAGCTGAAGTTGTGCTCTACTTTGAACTCACATTTCTGTTTGTTTATTTATGTATTTGTGTTGGTGGCAGGAATAGCAGGCCAGTGGTTTATAGTGTAACTGCTGATGTCATGCAGACAGTACTGTGGCAAGTGTCTGGCTGTAGCCCTTTTAATTTTTTTCCGCTGTGTAGTATAGATGGAGAATAGCAGATCCAGACAGAGACATGATAACTTTAGCCATGAGGAAAATTGTGTACTCATGGCAGCACTTAGGACATATGGCTAACTACTGTTTGGTAAGGGGGACTGAGACAAGCCAAGATGAGCAAAGTATGGAGCCAAGTAGTTGTTGAAATCAATGCAGTTGGAGACAAAAACACATCTCTGGCGCAGTGCAAGAAAGGACAATGATATGGTAGGACATGCTAGAAGCAAGGCCAGGCAGAATGCAATTTCCCAGACCACTATGGGGAGGGGGTTGTCTATGAATCTTATTAAGTTAATACCAGATGATGAATTCCTTCTGCCCATCCACGGGGATGACTGTGATACAGAAGATGGTGCAACTGGAATAATTAAAGCTGTTGTGGACATTGTTTCATTAAACCAAAGTCTGCAGCAGCATTTGTATTAATCAGTTCTTGAATGGCAGTTTAAAATATACATATTTTAAATGTTTAGCATTGAATGGTGACAAACAGTGTTGTAATTAAACATGTCACAATTCATTATTATTAGGGCAGCCTTGTACATCAGCACCTAATGAAAATAAAGGTAGACTTCATGGTAAGTGTCCCAGTCCCCCATTGTATGCATGTTACACCGTATCACTATTATTAATGTGTTGTGATGATTTCTTTTACAGACTCAGCATCAGAAACAGTTTAACTGTACCAATAAACATGGATGAGGTCAGCAGTAGAGTGGGTGTTGCTGCTGCCGCTGCTGCTGATGATAATGTAGTTGTATTTATGAAGCACCCTGATTGAAGTGGCAGGCAGTCTCCCAGAGTAATGGCAGGGTCTCTTACCTAACAACATGTTAGTAACTCTACAGAAAGTGACACTGCATCACAAAGTCAAGCACAGTCTGACATTTCACTCATGCCTGAGCACAAGGAGTAAAACTTCAAATACCAGTGTCTCCATATGCAGAAGAACAGTGCCAGGATGAAGGCAGTCAGTCTGAGGCCATATTTCCCACAGTGACAACATTACAAAGAGGTGCCAGGTGCAGAAATTATTATGAACTACCTCAGGAAACACATAAAGCATTGGCTGCACAGCAGAAAATGTGCTGTGAAATAGTTAGGGCTCAAACCAGTGCAACAGAGACTTAGCTAGAAATAGTGAAAGCCCTACAGTGTATTCATGAGGATTTCCAGCACTACTTTGACTTAGCAGAGAGCAGAAGTAATGCTATGGTATCACTGATACATGGTGGCACACCAGGCATCAGTTACAGCCTCCATTCATACACTGGTTCAGACTCACAAGAGTCAATCTGGATTCAGTTTAACCAGCGAAAGGGGATGGGGGACTGTCAGGACATATGAGGGAAGATGACATGATACTAACAGTGGTTCTCAGGACAGTAATGTCAGCACTCGCTGTGAGTCAGATCAGTGAAAAGAGGATTACCTTCCTCCTCTAGATCACACCATTGCATTAACTGACCTCACAGCTTTTATGGTAGCCCATCGTTCAGATCAGTTGCACCATCACCAGGCCTATTGATAGGAAATGCATATGACTCATTTGATCTGGAGCTACTGTGACTTAACATTTATTGATAAATATGTCTGTGTAATGACAATAAGGTTTAGTTGGGTGTGGGGGATGGGGTGGCCATATATTTTTAGTTGCTCCCTTTCCAGCTAATACTTTTACCATATTTTGAAATTCCAGTCTTGTACATTTTTATTTAAATGCAATTGGATTGTGGAGAGAAAGGAAGTTTATATACAGCTGTTAAGTTCATAACTTAACACTGGGCCAAAAATAAATGAAACATGCATTACCATTACATATGCTTACAGTTAGATAAGAAATCACAATAGCAATAAGACAATATTTCCAGGTCCACTACATCATACAGAAATGGCACATTGAAGTAATCTTCGTGCCATATACACTTAACTGCTGCCAGTAAAACTTATTTTTTGCCCGAATGAAGAAGGATTCTGACCTTCTAAATATTGTCAATGACAGTAAAAAAGAAATGTGATGTGGAGTGCAACATAATTCATTAACGAGAAATTACAAATGAAAGTTGCATTTTTCACTGTTGACAAAAACACTTTCTACTGCATACTAAACAATTAATTAAACAAAACAGTTATTAAATACAGCATGTATAGCTGTTGAGTTATTGATCTGCTGCTTCTCAGCATCACTGCAGAGGAATCAGTGAGCACTCAAACAGCTAGTGATAAAAAAGTATTTTAAGATGAGATAGAATGTCAGATGAACAGAGATAGTAGACCATGCACCACATAGCATAATCCACAGGTATTACTGCATGCATCAGTTGTGCTCTATGTGTTTTTTTTTAAAGAAAAACACTAACTTGAATGTTCTGTTCCATAGTTCTGGACTAGACACTGCCACTTAACCTGTGCAGCCACATGCTATGCACGAGCCTGCCACGTGGTGTCCCTTAGTACTTCTAGCAGCTGTTTATCATTAGTCACAGTGGGACTAGAATTGGGAGGTGCAGTGACAGCATAGGTCACTTCAAAAACAGATGGGTGCATAATCATATTATGTAGAATGCAAAGGGCCATGAACACCCTGCACACAGTAGCTGGGACATACTGAGCGGCACCCCCAAGACTCATCCAGGCACCTGAAATGACTCTTCAGGAGGCCAAACATCCTCGCACTCTCACTACAAGTTTAGGATCGGGATGTGTTGTATTTCTTCTCCACAGATCTATATGGATTTCTATTCAGAGACATGAATCATGGCACCTGTAGATATCCAGCATCCCATTACAAAAATAAAAAAGAGAAAGAGAGAGAGAAAGGGGAAGGGACAAAATATGAAAATATAGATTAATATACAGCAATTATGTTTAACATGGATAACTACTTACTTAAAAAAAAGAAATATTTTTAGCTTACCAACTTGATGACTATTGGGCATCCTACCATGCAGGAAGATTGTGGTAAAGGGAGCTAGTGTGCTACGTATGAGACTCATGTGAGTGGTAAAGGGAGCTAGTGTGCTAGGTATGGGAATCATGTGCACTGCCAGGAAGCTGGGCAGAGATGTTGGTGATGCACCCTCATGCATCGCACACTACCTGGAAATTTATGGAATGAAATCCCTTCTTATTTCAGTAACACTCATCCTGTGGGCTAGAAAAGACCCTAATTGTGACATGGGTGCTATCTATCACACTGAATACCTCAGGGAAATAAGCCATCTTTTAAGAGGCATGCATAGTCTGAGCTTGGTCCTAAGGAGACACTGGGAAATAAATTTTCTGCTCCACATATGCCAAGACTACATCCAGAAACTCCTTCAGTATCCTCAAAGCAGAAGCCTGTGAGATACCCAAGGTGTCTCCAGACTGTCTCCGTAAGGTCCCTGTAGAAAATACAATGAGGGCTATACATACTTTGGTGTCCACAGGAATAGGAAGTGCACACATTTCTCCAGTGTCCCTATGGGAGTCAAACATGCCCATTAAGACCCTTATAATGTCACTGCCCCCTCTAAACCTTTCAAGGATTTCTTGATTATCAACATAATGGGTGAGCAGGCATGGGTGCAAAAGGTTTTGGCCCAATCAAGACAGGCAACTCTGACCTAGAAATAGTAAAGCTCACAACAAGAAATTTGCTTTGCTTTTTATACCACATCTGCGACAAGCACAGGAAAGTAGGAAACACTGACTATGAATTGCAAATGGCATAAAATAGCCTCAATTAACATAAGAATATTTATGTTACTTCTTATTACCATCTCATTATCTGATCATTTGCATAACTACATTTGAGGCTCAGCTATGCCTGTCTGTGTTGGCCACTGAATTGCGTTAATGACTATGAATACTGCCCCTTGACTTTCTTTGGGGAATGAGAGTTTGTAAGGATGTGATTACTCTCAGAAGGAATGGGTCCCTCTTTGGCCATTAAAGGAACCCTTCACTTTTGTAGTAATATCCTGCCTGTTTGAGAAAAGCTTCTTGCTGTAAGTAGATTATTAGCCACTGTTGCTACCCATTCTTAGCCAAGCACCTGGTTATAGGATAGTTCTTCCCACAGTGAGAGCAAGTGTGTGTAAAGTGACAGAATGACCATGAACACCTTCTACTGATGTAGACCCAGCAAAAGTTAATCCTATTGTGGGTGTTGCTATCCATGGACGAATTAATGGCCCCTGGCTTGTCCAGTATGGCACTCAGCCACATGTCAAAGTGGCATTCGTCCCAACATAAGGTGCTGCCTATTGCTTATAGCATTCTAAAGTGCTGGCCATACTACTATCAGGCTGATTGTACCAGTATCAGGCTGGTCATACCAGTATCAGGCTGTGCCTCCCTGTGTGTGATGAGCCTCCTTGATTGTTAGAAAATAAGTCAAAAGAGGTGTGGCCTACTTCAGATAATTTTCTAGTATTACAGCCATGTAAACCATGAATCTAGCTACACAGTTGTCTGAATTTTTTATAACAATCTCTGATGAGGCCCTTTTCCTCAGTACAGCCAAGGCAGACTCTAGGTCCCTAGATCAGGTGCTTTAAGCTTCTGCTAGCCTCTGTACGCAATCTGCATGTACCAGATCAAAAACATGAATATAATCTCCTTTAATAATCTTATCTTTAATGTTGTGAGCCATGTGAGGCCTAATGTGAGACCCTGGATAGCAATGTCTAAGGGCCCTGTGGCAATGGGGTTGATGGATGTAGACATAGGATCTAGGAACTGGGACAACCTGGGCTCATTTTTTGTAAGAGTTTCTGTACAGGGGGAGCACCTACACCCTGTGATGGAGGAAGTGATCTTATTTACCTGCCCTGAATTACAAGAGTGACCACCTAGACTAGGGCAATTAGACCTGATACCTTTTTCCAATAAAGATCAAACATCCTAGCTCTAACCTCCTTTGGAAGAGATTTTATGAATCCTTCCAAGTATTCCTTTCCACTTTCCAGGCTGACTGTCTGAAGGTAAAACCTTGCCAGCTACTTATAGGCTATTGTCACCTTTGTCATCGGGATCTGGTGGAGTGTGGCTGAAGTTTGTGATTCTTGTCTAGTGTCAAGGAATCCAAACCACATTTATATGTCCATCATCTGCATTTTGCCCTGCTTCTTAAGTTAGAGACACCTTCCTGGCCTTAGGCAGCTTCCATATCATCAACAGCTATTCAGCTTCAGAAGAAATCCTTGTCAATCTGGGTTTAAAGCTTATAAGGAATTGGAACCTGTAAAAAACAGAACACGGTTATTGTGGTAAAGCATTATAAGGAAATTGAATAAAACTATTAGAACTAGAATAGCTAAACTAGCCAAAAGTGCCTATGAAAGCTCCTTAGGCAGAGACCATGATTTTCTAAGTAGACATAATTTGTTAGGAATTAATGTGAAAAAAATATCAGGATAAAGTCTATAATAAGTCTGGGTAATTCCAGATACTTAGGCATTTGTATTATTAATTTTAGACAATTATATTATAGAAGAGTATGAATTAATACAAAATCTCAATGACAGAATAAATGATTATAAATGAATACACTACCTGTTCAAAGAAATAATTGAAGAACTCTGACTATTGTTGCTATTTATTAAACTGTAAATTGCTGCATCACCATGGTCCCCATATAGAACTTCTAAGTTCAGGTGAATTTATATTAAAGAGTCCATAATCGCAGCATTGTGGTTTCAATTAAATGATGCACCAAATTATGTAGCCAGCAGGTGTCAGTCCACAGGAAAGAAAAATTAACTTCTGACAGTTCATGTTAATAGCTGATGAGGCAAGCATGCATCTGATAAAAAGAAAATCTTTCTCTTTCCCTTGTCTCGTTTTTTTAATATGTCAGATAATGAGTCGTAAGCTATTTAAATGCAATTCCTAAAATACATGCTAGAAGTACAGGCAGTGTCCATCCCACTAATGTGAGACATCTAGAAATGCTCTGCTGATGCAGGAACATTAGAATTTTTACTCTCGGTTTAATTTCTCCAAGTCTTTTGGGATTTTAATACCACGAGGATTGGACCCCATACCCAAGTCAAAGTATGATTAAAGTTCATGAAATTAGCATTGTTTCAATATTTGATGTTAACCAAAAGTGCCCTTTGCAGCACCCACAATATGCCCAGAAGTATCTCCTGCAATTCATATGGAGTTATGTGTATCATCAGTATACCTAAATAAAACTGTAAATTCTTTTTTAAGACATATTGCTCCTACTACTATTGGAACTGTCTGGGTATCCTTGCAAATTATCCTTATTTCTCCTGCAAATCCTGATATAGTATGACTTTGTGTCCCCCTCTGTAAGTAAATGTAACACTGTAATCACTGTGTGTAGCAATTTCAATGATCAATGATACTTTTGTCTTCTTTTCATGGACTATTATATCTGTGGTCTATATTAAACCAGTGAATGCTTGAAATGGTGAATGTTAATTTACTGACCCTTAAAGAACAAAACCTGAGAATCTCAAAGACACGGAACAGTGATTTCTTTCCAAGGGAAAAAAAAATCGCTGTTTCACAAAAAAAAAAAAAAGTTCAAAACACCTGATACACCACCCCTACTTAAATATACCAACTCAGAAATTGCACCACAGTGGAGGAAATGGCAAAGTCCCAAAAACGGCCGAGTGATTATTTTCCCTGGGAAAAAAAATCGCTGTTCCGTGTCTTCAGGTTTGTTAGGTTTCACTCTTAAAGGGTCGATAAATCAGCATTCGCTATTTTGAGCATTTGCTGATTTAATATAGACCCTATATCTGGCGGTAGCTAGATAAAGCAGAAACATTACAATTCTTGCTTTTTTAATTTCTCCAAATCTTTTGGGTTTCTAACACCATGATGGGAATGGACCCCATTTCTAAGTCAAAGTGTGATTAAAGTTCATGAAATTAGTATTGTTTCAACCATTCATATGTTTTAGCACATTATTTTTATAGGATATGTACAATATATTTAGAGTGATTGTTTTTTCATCATTTACACTGTTAGTGATAGTATTCATGAGATCATTCATTGAATAGTTTTTGTAGTATATATATATATATATATATATATATATATATATATATATATATATATATATATATATATATCATGTTCTTGATTTATATATTCTGTATGAGGAATATTTATTTAGATACACGATTGCTTTGATTTATGATCATTTATCCAGCTCAGCATTTAGGCACACACAAGACAAGTTAAAGCAATGAAGAGATACAATAACCGGGTTTTCAGAAGCAAAGAAAGTCAGATTTAGTGAGGTCATGAAATTGTGTTGCCTCCTAATTTTGCCTATAAGGATATTTCTACAGAGGTGACCTTTTTGAGAGTGCATTCCAACCTGCTAAAAGGTGGTAAGAGTAAGCATCACTGGCTTTAGAGTTCAGGCAGAATTGAAGAGGATCTCTACCTATGGAAAACTTCCCTAATTGATTTTAATGGAAGAGCACTATGGGAGAAACCTTGAGTGTCAACTGAAGCTCTGCAATTGTTCACCAGCATAGATGTAGGGTTAGGTATGGAGAGTATTTTCAAGGTTGTTAGCTATCAGTTGCTTGGCCCCGCTTATGATCAGAAGAGACAATATGGTTATAACTTATCTTGAGATACTACTGATTTAGGTAGAAACATTTGCTTGGAATAAACACTTTGCTATGGTCATCTTCTATTTAGACAATCGGCCAGGGGTTCAAGCATTAGTAAAGGAATCTTCCCATTCTACATGGGTGTATTCAGGTTTAAGGTTACTGGTCCTGTTAAGTTTGAAGATAAATGTATCTTTTTCTGCTAAATACATTTCCAGGAAATCCAATAGTATTGCTGATAGTGTTTCATGTATTCAGACCTTAAGATTTTGTCAGTTGACCAAAGAATTATAACAGATAGTCACTTCTGTGTCACTAGAGATCCATGTACTTGTTGAAGATTAGCACTCAACATACTGTCCTAGTCATGGGCAGTGAGCTTTATGAAATCATGCTCAGCATCCCTCAGCACATTCAAGGCCTTCTAACTTGGTGTCGCAAAGCATGAAGTACATTAGTCCATCCCAGTTATTTTTCACTTCTTTTTAAGTGATTTATCTTGAATGAAGAAGGCAGTACCATTCCCTTCACTTGGCAGCTCTAGATTGTCTGGCTTATGTTTATAATCACCTAGATATCACAATCAATTGACTAGTCACCATAATCATGAAAGGCTGAGCAATGTAAAAGGGTTATCACAGACTCCAGTAAACCCGTAAACAGGCATCCTTTTTGGACCATTTTACTACGAGTCTTGGCCATGTTAGGTGATAACCACAATTTTGTACTATGGATGACATTATTTTCTTGGTTTACTTTAGTCCTTGTGTTGGGAGGATGTAATTCTGTCCAATGAGCATGTCATCATTTGGTGAGAGAAACCAAAAGCTGATCAGTGAGGTCATCAACAGCAAATCTGCCTAGGCATGGCTGAGGAATATTTTCTTTTCCCTGCACATTGGTCAACAATTTTGCATTAGCTAATACCAGGCATTTTTCCTTCTCAAATGATTTTCTAGCTTAGTTCAGGTCATTTACTTATGGTCAGAAATGTCAACTCGGCACTTCACAAAGTTTTGATACTCCAAGGCATTTCTCCTTTGGAATTCATGTCACATTCCTTTAAAATTGGTAGGACATCAGATCTAGTATGGGAGGGTCAGTCAGTACACGTTTTGAAAATAATGGGCAGATGGTCTTGTAGCACACGTCTGTCTTACATAAAGTGATAACAACATATTTTAGTTTCTAGGTAAAAAGGTCCTGCTGGTCATAGGTCATTCTTTCATTCAGAAAGCACCTTTAAGGCTCCCATTCGGGAATACGTTTAAAATTTTTACTTGGATCCAAAGTTCTGGTCTGTAACCTAGTATGGGTTTTCCATCTAGTCTTGGCTGCAGTTATAGGCTGTGTGGTTTGGAGTACTTGTACTCTGGCCTAATTGCAGGGCTGTCTTTATTCTCCTATGAGGAAATTGCTTGACTCAAATTCCTAAGAAGTCTCTTTTGGCCAGGATGATAATTAATATGTTTACTTTAAGATCAAGACATATTTTGGTCTCCTTTTATATCTAGTTTGTCATGGCACAGTGCAATAATCTTACAACCATTGAACTTTTGAGAAGATTCATTTACCATCATATTATGAAATCATCCAAAAGATTAGATATACATGTGACTGAATATCCAGACCTAGCAAAACATAATGATGACTTTTATGAAAAGGACAGAATTCATCCAAATTTATTTGGACTAGATTTGTTTAATCATTGAGTTTCTGCAGAGATCTGTAACACATTTTCTGCCACTGGGAGTTTCAAGATGTTAATCATCAATTTTATGCACCAGTTTATTATTCCTTCTTTATTTGCAAATGAAAAATCCAAAAAGAATAAAGCTAGTGCTTGGTTTGCTTATTTGCAAATGAGTAGACCACAGTTAATATTCTATTTTATTCTAAAATCAATCTAAAATTATTGTTACTGGAATATTAATTCTGTGATCCTGGTGTAGTAGATTCATTGTTATCAATTCATAGGCCTATGTTAAGGGGGGCAGCATGCTTGCTGGGCATATTGCTGGGTGGTCGCAATGCAGCCTTCCCCTCTTGTATTCCCTCTTTTGGCTCATTGCCCTCTTCTTGAGCTGGCTTGGGGTAGAGAGTGTGGCATGGTTTGGACTGCCATCTTGGAGAACTGTTAGTGTTCACATCCTATGTCATGCCAAAAACACAGAATTTGGTTTATTTAGTTATGTACATTCAATGTATAGGTTTTTATGTTGGTAAAACTAAATGGTACCTGAACACAGAATCTATAATCATATTTATGATATCATAAAAATCTAATGAAACTAATGGTCTAGCTAGGCATGTTTTTCAAAAGGGTACAATGCACGTTATTCAATAGAGTGCAATGCGTAATTTTAAATTCATGATTTTACAGTTAATGTATGCTAGTATACAGGGACTGATGTTAAAATTGTGATTGATAAAACTCAATATGAATGGATTACAGTGCTCAATATTATTAGCTAGTATGGTTTGTATGATAATTACAGTATTAAGTATAATCAAGCCCAATGTACTACAAGGTTGCTACACTCTTTGCTAATGTCATAAAAATGTATACAAATGTTACCTTTGTTCTAGTACCTTAGTATAATCACCATACGCCATGCGCTGCAAACATATGGTACCAAAAGACTCTATAATGTAATCCTTCTCCCACCAAGACAAAATATTATTCTTATGGCTCACTTTACAGGAGCTGGTCAGGGATCGGTGTGCTCTCTCTGATCTCTGGAGTGAATCCAAATGAAATCCAAGACATCTTTTAAAATATATAGAAAAATAAGTATTTTTATTCACTGTACTGCCCTTGTAAACTGTGTGTCACTGCATTGCTACCTACTTTTAACTATTTTTAGCTGTGTTAACTATTTTACTGTTTCACTGTTTCTAGTGTTTGCCATTTGCAATTTTTTTCTACACTTTTTATTTTCTAGTACTTATGTATTTTATAGCATAGCCTAGATTCAGATTTGCTGAATATAGACTGTTTGGCAATATCTGAGCACTAAAACCGGGTCTATATCATAACATCGAAGTGTCAAAACTTCGAATGTTACAACATCGAACCCAAAATCATGAAAGCTGAAAACCTTGAAGACTGAGAATAGCGAATCACTGTTCCAGTACAAAATATGAAACACACGAACACTACAAACTATTTCAGATGTGGGGGGCTTTGTCCCCCACACCCCCCCAACATGGGGTTTGTGCCCCCCACACCCCCCATACTTAAATATACCAACTCTGAGATCGCACCACAGTGGAGAAAATAGCGAAGCCTCAGAAACGGCCCACCGAATTCTTTCCCTGGGAAAGAATTCGATGTTATGCAGCTTCAATATTTGCAGTCTTTGATCTTTCAAGTTCGAGGTTTTGGCATTCGAACTTTTCATTGCTCAGTGTTTAGATATACACCCCTAAAACCATCCATCCTACATTAAGAGGGCCCCCTGCATCCTTGTGGCAGAAGAATGTAGCAAAGGACTTATCTGAGTTGGACATTGTTGGAATAAGGCTCAGTATTGAGTAATTTCCATTGGCCAGCTTGTTTGAAAATTGCTTAACTTAGCTTGTATTTAGGCAGCATGTTTGCAACTGTCATCATTAAAGCAAGCAAATTTACACCTAGAATTATGGATAGTGAGTTCTCCTCCATTTCTTCTACCAGCCGGATTGACTTGGGTATCCTGAAGCAGTGTAGCAATTGCCTCATGTACACTGACAACCCACTACTCCTAAACCACTCAAGCTCAATTTGTGAGAGATGCATATACACTAAGAATTTGGAATCCTTTTTCTCTGGTTCACAGAACAGTGACACTGAACAGGTTTTCAGACCACATACTACACCTCCTGCACAAACCATGCTCTCAACACATAAACCATCATACATGGAGGTACTCAACAGAAATTTACCTAAACACTAGAGACCTCCAAAACACAAACATGCTACACCTAATACAGTACCTATAGCACTCAATACACATAAAACCACAAGCACAAGTGTCTCACCAAACAAGGCCCTGAGGCAAAGCACATCTAAACCAAATTTTTTGGTCATAGGTGACTCTGTATTGAGACACACAAATATCCCACTCTCCAGCCTGAAAAAGGAGAATATTAAGGCCAGCTGTATGTTGGGTGCCAGGATCTGCCAGATCACACATTCACTCAAATCTCTCCTCAACAAGTACCGTTATGACTCTGTCATAGTTCATGTTGATGTGAATGACTTGAAATGTACCTCACTGGACTATATGAAGAGAGACATGACGGATTTCTCTGAATATGTGTCTTAGGCAGGTATGTCCCTAGCCTTGAGCAGCATACTACCTTCCCTAAAATGATACCACAATATAAACAAAGAATGATTGATTTCAACAATTGGCTTAGTTTCTGGTGTCATTCTAAGGGTATCCAGTACCTGTCAGCCTGGGATGACATGGTAGACAGACCATGCTGCTTTTCCAGAGACGGTCTTCATCTGTCACCTCTGGGACTTTGTTTACTGGCTCTTGCCTGCCCCATAGTGTCACAACAACAAAATTCCCGATGCAAAAATATCTTCAAAAAACAACCTCAAGGTTATGCTGCTAAACGTTAGGAGTCTAAACCTAAAACTGTACTCACTGGAAGCATCCCTCACCTTAGAAGATGCTTACATCTGTACAGTCACAGAGACTTTGTTTAAGGCTGTGGAAATCACCCCAGCTGTACCGGGTTATAATGCCTTCCACACATTCAGACCACAAACTGAAACTGTGAAAACTAAAGGAGGTGGAGTATCAATATTCATATTATCAAAGATAAATACACCTGTAGATTGGTTAAACAAAATGAGTCCCTTGAACTAATCCAAGTCCAACTGACTGTAGGTAAGACCCCTTTCCAAGTTATTGGCAGTTTATAGGACCCCTCTGTGAACCAGGATACCCACACTGCATACTTGGATCTAATTAAATCGCTCAAAATACAACCAAACAGCCTGGTTTTAGATGACTTTAACTACCTAGCCATAGATTGGTTAAATTATATGTGTATTAACACACTTGTCCAAAGGTTCTTGGACTTCATGAACTTCAGTGCCCTCAACCAGTTGGCTGACACCCCCACAAGGGGCCCAAACATTCTGAATCTGGTGCTGACTAACATGTGTGATCATTGTACCACCCTATACATGCAACTCTCCCTAGTGAGTGAGGTCTGATCATAAATCAGTCTCACTAGAAGAAACAATAACATCTGACCCCCCACCCCCACCCCATTAGCAGCAGCTGGTCTAAAAAACTTCTCCAAAGCCAATTACAACCTAATACATGATGCCATTAGTAGCTTCATAGTCTCTGCCCTCACTGATGTCAAGGACACATGTACTGGGATTTACACTAATGCCTTATATACATATCTGTACAAATGTATTGACTCAGCCGTACCTGATAGGATCAAAACAAGATCTTCAAGAAAGAACAAGCCCGCCTGTTGGACATCCACCATTAACAGTTTATACAATAAGAGAAAGAAATTGCTGTCCAAGAGCAGGAGCAAATGATCTCTGAACTGGAAGCATTCCCTCTTCAGCTTAAACAAGCAAATAAGACACCTTGTAAGGCATTCTAAAGCTAACTATGAACCTACGTTAGCCTCCTTTGTTAAGGATAACCATAAGGCCTTCTTTAGCTACATCAGAAACCTTAAAGGACATACCCAGATCTTCACAGAACTGGTTGTTAATGGCAACACATATACTGAACCCACAGAAATAGCCAATCTGCTAGCTGACAGGTTCAGTGAACCCCCCCCCTTCCCCAACACATATTCCCCAAAGCATCCCTACCACCTGCCCTCCACCTAGTACCTCCAAGGAGCAGGTCATAAACGCTCTCTCCAAAGCCAAAAACATAGCTTCCATGGGCCTGATAATATCACAGGCTGCATTATAAATGAATTAAAACAGGAACTAGCTGCACTACAGGGTCCTCTTTTTAACTAATCTAAGCACTGGTCTTGTACCTGCTGAACAGAAAACATCAACCATCATCCCATTACATAAAGAAAGTGCCTCCACAGACCCTGGGAACTATAGATCCATAAGCCTCACATGCCTAACCTGCAATGGAAAGAATAATCATGGACTTTATCAACAAACCTATAGGAGACCTCCAAACACTGGAACCAACCCAGTTTGGTTTTGTTAAAGGGAGATCTTGCCTCTGGAACTTGGTGGACTTCTTTGAGACAGTCACCAAAGCCCTTGACAAAGCCATATCTGTACATATAGCTTACCTGGACCTGGCCAAGGCCTTTGGCACTATTCCCCATCATTGATAAACTTACCCATCTGGAGATAAACCGGTATATTTTCAGATGGGTTGCAAACTGGCTCACCGATAGAATGCACACAGTCAGAACAGATGACTCTACCTTCATCAGCAGAGCCATAACTAGCAGTGTTCCATAGGGATCTGTGCTGGGGTCCCTATCATTTGGAATCTACTTCTCACGTGAACAGGCTAAAACAAAAAGCCTTTGGCTGACAAAGTTTGCTGATGATTGCAAACTGGGTGCAGTCATTGAGTCCAAAAACAATGTCAACATCCTACAAGAGGGACTTACACAGGCAAATGACTGGTGCCAAAGTCATGGGGTAAAAGCACACAGTCAGAGGTAAGAGATTTGGGCACACAGGTTGACAGCAACATTTCCTTTGACCACATCTCTCCACAGTGGTAAGAAAGGTTTTCTATGTCGCCCATCTCATCATAAGTAAGGACATTGCATCCCAGAACAAAAGAGGTTGTAACCTCCCTGTACTCCTCACTCATCAGGCCAATAATAGAGTACAATACTACCTTTGGTATGTACCTTACCAGGCATCTGCAGCAACTGGAAAGACCTCAAAGGTTTCTTACAAAGAAAATTCAGGGTCTTCAGCATATGTCATATGTTGACGGACTGAAATCACTGTCACTATACTCTGTGTCTTACAGACTGCTCAGAGCTGACCTCTGCATTGCATATAAAGCAATCTCAGATCCTGCTCTAATGGAAATGCTGTGTGTGTGTGTGTGTGTGTGTGTGTGTGTGTGTGTGTGTGTGTGTGTGTGTGTCTTTCGGCTTTTCCTGGTTAGGGATCACCACAGCAGAACTCCGGTCCGCTAATGATTGGTAGTTGATTTTTACGTGCTGAGTTACCAGCCCTGATGCACAACCTTCAACGAAGGTACACCCATTCATGCATGTCTCCACACAGAAGATGCTCTAGCTGAGAATCGAACCGGACAGCATCTTACTGTGAGGCGACAACACTACCGCAGCACCACCGCTGCAAGTTTTTCTAATGGAAATGCTGTACATTTTCTAAATCAAATGGTATAAGATGCACTTGCTCTAGGGAACTCAGCCTAGTATGTGACATCAACAGGACTTGCTGGAGAGACAGGTATGTGTCACAGAGGTTACCTCTCCTCTGGAACAAACTTTCAATTCAGGTGAATCAGAGCCCCTCGCTGACCCTATTTAAGTGTAATTTGGATGATTGGATGGGAAACTGTAAATTCACCCTGCGAGTTTCACCTGTGTTCCTCTTGGACAGGGGCAGTAGTTTTTGACTTAGTTCTGCTTATTACCTTAATATTCTTGGGAACAGGGGTTGTACTTGGCTAGGCTTGTAAAGCCTCTAGGCCCATTAGCCTAGTAACCTCCTATGATCCTAGGATTATTAATATATTTACATATGAAGATTAAATGATGAGCCATCTAATAACTGAGTTCAGTATCTGCCTGTGTAGTTATAAATATATACCTAGACAGATATCTTGACAAAGACATAGAAAAAGATACATGTGCAAATATAAATAAAGATTCATAGTGTTCAGGTCCAAAGACCTTCAAGGGACACACAATCCTTTGTATTAAATAAGCACTTCCTATAACTGAATCAACCATCTGTTTGTTTTTCTTAAATTCTCCTGACTCTTTCATATGAAATTAACATTTCCTGTCATCTACTCATCCACCTTTTTCTTAAATCTTAGTATTTTCCAGTATTTTTTATATCCCTATGTACTTTATTCTTTTAAACTTAGAATATCTAGAGTAAGCACAGATGCCATTCTATTTCTATTTATTTATTTATTTTTAGAACAATGCCAAACTTTGTACTGGCATATTTAGCTGTCTTCTGATTTGTGTAACAATGGAACCATCATTACAAGCCCTATTTGCCAAAAAAAAATGTAGCTGTGGAGGACAAGTTGTTGCATCCTAGCAATTTAATTTAATTTCCTAATGATAACTGCTTGGCAAAGATTTGCTGAACTAATAGCATAAAATATATCTGGTAATATTGCGGAGTTCAAGGTAGTCATAGTTTTGTATATTAGGCCTGTTTGCCTTCTAGATCATTTTTACTGACAAACTTTCATTGTCCTTAAAAGTGATTTTGCAGTTAACATTAACTTGTAAATCTGTTAGTACCTTTGTCTCCTCCATCTGTTTATTATTTGATGTTCAGAACCACATAACCAGTACTATCTAACGACCATTACTTTACATTTTTACATTAAAGTTTAAACCCATACATTTAACCAGATCCTCAGTAGAAGTAACTAGTGTTTCCAATATTGTATTACTTAAATATTTAAAGAATCATCAGTCAGATAACAATGGGAGTCCAAATGGAGAGATGAAGGGATCCAAATGTCGATATGATAAATCAGCAAGCAAAGCAGAGTAGTATTGCTGGAATTAAATTCATCTTCAAGTCTTGGAGAGTACCTTCATGAGTTGGACCCTGTTTGTCACAGAATTTCACCAAGATAACACTGATATATAGACTGCATTTTATTTAGCATATATCATGAACAAAAGTAGGTTAAAAATAAAAAAAACGGTAGCTGGGTACACAAAACCCATGATAAAAAGTGCTCAATTCTGGTAGGTGCACTGGTGTCAGGAGTGGAAAAAATGACAGTGTAGAATCCTCAAGACATGGAAACATTCCCACAATGCAGCTGGGCCAGGCTTATGGGAAGGATGCCCCCCCCCCCTTGTAGATGGAAGTAGTAGTCCACAAAAATCAAAATAATAGGTCAAAGAGCCATAAAGATGACAGAGCGGACTATTGAGAATAAGAAATAAATTATGTATTGTTAGTATTATGCATGAAGCCAACAATTTCTAGACAGAAGATATGCAAAAAGATTAAGAAAGAAATTAGAGGAAAGAAAAATAATTGCACAAGAAAAACTGTCAGAACCTTCAAATAAAATCTGTGTTCATTAATACAACAGATTTATAAAAAACATTATACAGACCAAGAAAACTTGGTCTGTATGGAAAAAAAAGTGACTAAGGAAGTGTGAAAATATAAAGAACAAAATCTAGAGATTTTTGAACGGTACAAAAAAGAAATATGGACATGGGAAAGAAAAACAGATCTGATATGGTGGATTATTTATGCAAAGGAGAAAGCCAAATTAATCATTACAAAAAAAGCAGCCCCGAAGATATGTGAAGAGAAATACAGGCAAAGGCATCCAGATATGGAAATTTCACAATATAAAAAAATAAGATCACACAGAGGGAACACAGAACAGAAGATCTGTAAAGTCAAATTAACAAAAATAGAAGCTGAAGTTGTAGAATACATGTGAAATAAAGGATTTAGTGTAGAAAGCCTAACATAGGTAATATCATAGCATGATGGAACAATGAGTCCCATAAGTAAGGAGAAACAGGAGGAGTAGGAGACATCTAACGAAGAAATATGGACATGGGAAAGAAAAGGAGATTTAATATGGTGCAATATTTCTGCAAAGGAGAAAACAAAACTAATCAATACAAAAAGAGCAGCACCAAAGATATTTGAAGTGAAATATAGACAAAGGCATCTGGACTGGATATGGAAAATTTTACAATACGAAAAATAAGAAAACAAAGAGGAAAAGTAGAAAACTGGATTAGTAATGGAGAAGTTAAAGAAATAAAAGCTGATGTTAAGGATTACTGTGTGAAGTGAAGGATTTAGTGTAGAAAATGTAACTCTCATAACATCATAGAAGGATAGAGCAATGGATCCCCAAATTAGGAAGAAATTAGTGGAGCATGAAACATCTGATCTGTCGCCATATGAAGACACTTTGGAGCCTTTCATAGGAAAACCATACAAAAGTTCAGTTGGAGTTACACAGAACAAAAAAAAAAAAACAGAAAAAACAAAAAGAACAAAAAAAACGGCAAACAAAAAGAACAGAAACCCTGTGGCAACTCTGACACAGTCAATGTTGTGGAGTGATAGGCCTATGAGTTTCCATATGAAAGAGCAACAGATGACACAGGATGAAACTGAAAAGAATGCGCCATAGGAAGATGCTCTGAAATTTCCTGTCAAACGCCTGCAGGAAATGGAGAACTACGAGTCTGCCCACAGTTTAGAAGAAAATGATCTAAGAGAAGAGTTACTTGCTTTAATAGATGTGGAAAACATATTAAGATCAATGAAAAAAATAGACTACAGAAAGTCAATATGAACCCAGAAAGTTAGAAGTTTGATAAGCAAATGAACACAGTATTTGACTGAAATACATGTGATATAACAGAAGTAAATAGGATATATTACTGTACAGCTAAATTGATAGCCATATAAAGTCTTACCACAAAAACAAAGGGTAGCAAGGGAAAGGAAGGAGAGAAATCAAATTCCATCATGGAAGTATCGAATAGAGAAAACTATAAAGCAATTAAGACAAGAAGTGTCACTGTTAGAAGAATAAAGAAGAGGGAACATATCAACAAAAATACTCAGAAAGATAGATGTGATCAAAGCAATGTGCAGTATCAGAACAGATCAAGATCTATTCTGCACTATCACAAATAATAAACTAAAAATATCAGCACAGGCAGAAAAATGTAGAAGATATGCAGATAAATATAAAGGAAACATGCAAAATAAGCAATTTATTGATAACCCTAAAAAGTTTGACAGAGAATTAGGAAACAAGGCAAAAGGAATTGAAACACCAACAAATAAAAAATAAATAGATACATTTTGGAGAAATAACTATGAAGATCCTGTGGAACATAACAAGATGCTAAATGGACAGAAGTAAAAGAAAGAATAAATAATTCAAATGTACAGGATATGAAATGGGATGAAGTAACAGCCAGAGAGATTGAAACCAAGTTAAAAAAAGCTTCTTATTTGAAAACCCCAGGCTCAAATGAAAAAAACACCACAGTAACAGATAAAGGCATGCAAAATCTGAAGGTAATGTTACTCAATGCTAGAAGTCTAAACCTCAAAATGGACTCTCTCAAGGCACTCCTAAAACTGGAGAACATTGATATCTGTGCAGTAACTGAGATCGGGTTCAAGGCTCCAGAGAGCACCCCGCAATACCAGGCTACAACTCTTACCACACTTTTTGGCCACCAAACCAGGACCAAAACACTAAAGGTGGTGGAGTGTCCATATTCACCAAGGATATTCACACCTCCAGGCTAGTTGCACAACACAATGCATCTGAAATACTACAAGTGCAACTAACACTAGGTAAGACTGCAATCCAAATTGTAGCTTGCTACAGATCCCTCACCATGCCCCATGATTCTCATTACACCTTCCTAAACATACTGGAAAATATTAAGATACAACCAAACATCCTAATACAGGGTGACTTCAACTACCCTGCCATTAATTGGGAAAAATTCTCGGGTACCAACACCTTTGCCCAACGGTTCTTGGAATTCATAAATTTCAATGCCCTGGATCAGCTAATCCATAGTCCCACAAGGGGCTCAAATATCCTTGACCTGGTCACTCCCAACATGGGAGATCGATGCTCCACATCAGTGGTCACCCCCTGGCTGGTCAGGTCTGACCATAAGCTAATCACCCTTGACGTCCACATCTCAACCCCACCCCTCCAGTAGGGAAACCTCCATAAAAAACATCTGCAAAGCCAACTTCATGCTACACAAGTCAGAAGTGACAAACTTCATGGCACCCATGCAGATGGGAACTGAAAGTTTGACTGCTGAATCCTGCACTAAGGCATTGTATGGGCACATCCACTTGTGCATAAATCGTGCCATTCCAAATAGAACCAAGATGCTCTCCTCCAATAAAAGGAAGCCGATCTGGTGGTCCTCTGCCATAAACAAACTATACAACAAAAGGAAGAAACTGTTGCAGAAAAGAGGAAAATCCCAGGATACAAGAAACTCCCATACCAGCCTCAGTAAGAAGCTGAGATCCCTCATAAAAACCTCCAAAGCTAGTTACGAAAATAAAATTGCTAAAGATTCTAAGGACAACCACAAGGCAGTCTATAGTTATGTCAAGAATGTAAATGGCAATGCTCAGATCTGCTCTGAGCTACAACAGAACGGGATTAAATATACTGATCCCAAGGATATTGCCAATATCCTGGCAAATCGATTCAGTGCCAAATTCACCCCCTTCTCACCCCCTAAAGGGCCCATCTCAATACCAAAAGATTGCCAAATTCTGGTAATCATGGCCACACAGGTAAAAAATGCACTCTCCAAAGCTAAGAATACAGCATCCATGGGACCAGACAACATCCTGGGCTGCATAATACATGAACTAAAAAATGAACTGGCACATCACCTAAGTGTTAGAGAAATATATGTGAAGTGCTAGTTTTAAAAGCAAAGTAGTATGTAATGCATTTTATTCTATTAATGATATAACAAAAAGGATGAATTCATGTGTAATTGCAAGAAGTTTTTGAAACTGCAGTGTGCCTTGTTGCAAGTTGGCCTCTGACCCTGGCAGCTGCTAGCTCAGCAAGTTCTAATGTTTATGCTTTTCACAAGTGATTATCTGCTGGGTCAGGAAATTAAATATGTGAAATAATGAAAATCTTCTGCTCTTTCCTGCTGGGATGACTGGCCTTGTGTATGTGTTACTAGATAACACGCAGCTGTTGGGAAAGTGTTACAGGGGAACAAAGAAGTGTATTAAAAGACTGAAATCTGCTATTGTATTCGAACTAGCCTGGAACCTTGAAGAAGTAACTTTACAGAAAGACATTATGTCTGACCAGGTGGTGAGCAAGGCTGTATTGTTACCAGAGGAAAACTTTTTTTTAAATATACAGCATCAGCATTATTTTATGAATAGAATACTGTAAGCTAAAGTGATGTATATGCCCTGTGACTGACCATGTCAGTAAGGTGGTCACAACTTGAATGTAAGTAACTATAAAAATTGTGTACTTCCTGTTTCATGTCAGACAAAATTCCGTACTTGTACGTTTTTTGCCTCCTGGTGTACACTAGTAAACTTTTGAACCTGAACCTCCTGTGTATTGATCTTTTGATTTTATTTAACAGTTTGGTCCTTCAGACTGGAAATCCCTCAGACAGCTGCAGATCAGAGTCTACCGGTGGTCGAATACTGCGCAGGAGAAGTTACCGAAACGGTTCTTCTTGGGTGAAAAGACCTCCGACTGAATTGTCGTTTAAAGAGGCTGGCCACTTTCTGATCTGTGGCCGAAGAGCGGATCCTGGACGGCTCAATACCGGAGGCTCAGGTAGGAAGATTTTTGCCTTTTTTCTGTTTTAGATCAGGGACTAGGTTACAGTAAATATTGTTGTCAAGATTTGTTATGCAGATCAGGGACAAAAGGAATTACTGTGTATTTGGTCATAGATCAGGGTAACAGAATAAGGTAGGCAGTTATTCTAGATAAACTGTGAAAGGAACTGAAATTTTGGTACCACGTGATAAGAAGGGTTACGTAACATTTTCTTTTAACATGGGAAATCAGTGCACTAAAACATCGCGAGATCTGCCCCTAACCGAAGACGCAAAATATATGCAATCACAACGTTCTGATAATGTTAGGTATTATACGAAGTGGGTTAACAAATATGAATTTGATGGTAAATTAGATAAAACTTCACTGGTTAAACTCCTTAAGCAACTTAAATCCGATGCAGAAGGTCAGGCAAAAAAGCAATGCCAATTAGGCATTCCTCAGGCACACAGGTGGATTGAGGAAGCAAACCGTAGGGAACAGAAGACTAAAAATTCAAAAGCATTATTTTTAGATAAAGAAGATAATAACATAGTAATAGCAATGGCTCCTCCTCCCCTGCCCCCTCCATTGCCTTTTTCAGGATATGAAGTGGATGGACAGGTTGGTCCGCCTCCGCGTTATCCTGAGGTCTCAGTGAGACCACAACTATTTGTTAGAGATACTATTGAAACTAGGTCCCGAACACGTAAAATACATGGGGACGCAGAATCGTATCAAATAGAGAGAAACCTACAGGATGAGAATGAGGAAGAAATGTGTCCGCTTATAGAGGTCCCAAATCCTCAGGCAGGACAGGCAGGACAGGACCCAACTCTCTTAGTATACAAACCATGGAAACCGGAGGATATCCGGAAAGCTACTGAGGGAATTCCCCATCCGAAAGTTAATTTTACGAAATTTTTAGAAGATTTGCAAGGCATGAGGTTGAGTTACCACTTGAATGGGGAAGAAGTAGAAAAAGTAGTCAGACAAATTATAGGTCCAGATTGGCACATGATTTGTGGCACATGGAATCCTCGTAATGCACAGTTTAAACCACTCCCACATAGTGTCGCAGAACTAGACAATAGAGTGAAAGGTCTTATGGACTGAATCTCTGAAAAATGGAAACCTAGAGCAGACTGGACTTGCATTAACCAATGCATACAACAGGAAAATGAGATGGTAGATGGGTACTATGCTAGATTATTGGAATGTTTTAATAACCATAGCAGTATGACAGTTCCTGAAAATCAAGTAAATGATTCCCCGTATGAACAACAATTGAAAAATGCATTTTTAAAAGGTTGCATTGCACCTATCAGTAGTTTCATTACGAAGCATATGATAGACCATCGAACAAGTAGGCTACAAGCCTTACTTGAATATGCTAGGCATGCTGAAAGACATTTTAATAGCAAGAAGAAGAAGAAGGTGCAAGTCTTCACTGCTGAAGACGGAGCTGAAGTATTTGTGTTACAGTCAGGCAAAAAGGGAAAGAAAAATGCCCAGGGAAATAAACAGTCTGACAAATGGTCAGAAGATTTTGAAGAAAGGAAAAAGAGAGGTGAATGCTTTAAGTGCGGGAAGAAGGGACATCTAGCGAGGGATTGTAAACAGAATAAAAAGGTAATCACAGAAGACAAGGGAGATGAGGACTGACTATATGATAGTGAAGATACATCATGCAGAAGTCAGAAATCATCAGGAGAAGTTAATAAACATAGGACAAATGTAAATGTGATAGAAGGAATAGAGGAAGTACAAGTACATATGGAGGATGAAGAAAGTGAAATTTTGGATTTAGCATTATTGAGCCTAGAGCAATACTTAGCAGACATGAAACCGGAAGTTACACTTCTGGTGGAGGGAAGGGAAGTCAAATTCCTATGTGACTCAGGAGCATCATGGACCCTGATACACCCCTCCAAGTTACCAGAACATTCTGAATCCCCTGATTATATATTAGTGAAAGCTGCGAATGGACAGCTATACCGGGAACCACTTTCCCATGATATAGCAATAACTGACCCTGTTTCAGGTATGACTCAAAGAAGTAAGATTGTTGTTTCTGCAAAGTGTCCAGTGAATCTATTGGGTAGGGACCTTATGCAGATATTTGGCATAGCAGTAGTTCTGACTGTGCAGGGTATGGAGGCACAGAGGCAAATGGACACTTTTGTGGTGCGATCGGAGGGTGAAACTTTTTATTGGTACAGCCAGGACCTAGTTACGACTGGTCCAGGGGCAGTAACCGAGGAACTGATGAACGTAGCCATCAGTAAAGCCCCCTCCCTTGACACTGATCGACAACATTTGTTACACTGTACTCTATACTACTGTAATACGCCAGGACCTGATAGACAATATGAGCAAAAATTGTTCAAAAATCGTGCAACTAGATTAGTATTACGTACTTTGTATTGGGATACTGAGGGGAACAGTGTGGTTAGTTGTTCATTACCTCAAGAATTCCTTGCCTTATATAGATCAAATCGATTGTCACATGTCAGCTTGACCAAGAACAAAAACGTAAAATGGGCAGACTTAGGAGAGAACGTAACGAGATGGGAGAAACAGACTGACTTAGAATTGTCAGAACAGGGGATACAGAAACAAAAGTTGAATTGGTTGACACAGACGCACCCGGCTGTACACTTGCAATCTAGCGAGGACAGCTGATTAGCATTTTTATTAGAAGAAGAAGAGAGAGCCTTATGTGAGATACCAACGACTCTTTGGTCAACAGGCAAGTCAGACGTAGGACTTATTCGAACAGCAGGACCGGTTACAATTACACCGAAGTCAACATTTAGGCCACAGAAAAGACAATACACTTTGAGGAAAGATGCAGAAATAGGAATCAAGCCTATAATAGGAGCATTACTCAGGGAAGGAGTACTGGTAGAATCTCCTGATTCACCATGTAATACACCCCTATTTCCTGTTAAAAAAGCAAACGGGGAATGGCGGATGGTTCAAGATTTACAAGCTGTAAACAATGCAGTGATACCTAGAGCACCCACGGTGCCAGAACCACATACTTTGTTAAATGACTTAGAGCCTCAACAGAAATATTTCTCTGTGGTAGATATCAGTAATGCTTTCTTTTCAATACCTATACATCCTGATAGTCAGTACTGGTTTGCATTTACATTTCAGGGTAAAAGGTATACCTATACTCGACTACCACAGAGATACTGTGAGAGCCCAACAATATTTGCACAAGAAATGGCTAGCAACCTAGCAGGGTTTACCCCACCAGGAGGTAGTCAAATTCTACTTTACGTAGATGACATTTTGCTAGCAGCCTCCACCCAGCAGCAATGCAGGGAAGATACTGTAGCGCTATTGAAATTCTTAGCAACACAAGGACACAAAGTAAACAAAAGTAAGTTACAACTCTGGAAAAAGCAAGTTAGATACCTAGGATATGTGATATCCAATGAAGGTAGAATATTAGATGAGGATAGAAAGACAGAATTTTACAAGCACCCAAACCAGCAACCAAGAAGGAAATGATGTCCTTCTTGGGGACAACTAATTTTTGTCGGAGTTGGATACCAAACTATGCTTTGGAGCCTGCTCCACTGACTGACTTGATATATAAAACACCAATGGCAGCACAAGATTTATTACAATGGACACCCGAAGCAGAAACGGCTTTCTGCAGATTGAAGCAGTTGGTAGCTTCTTCATTAGTTTTAGGACTCCCAAATTATCATAAACGGTTCTTTCAGACCGTAGATTGCAAGCAAGGATATATGACGTCAGTGCTGATGCAACAACATGGGGATAAGCAACGCCCCATAGCCTATTATTCATCACAGTTAGACCCAGTGGTGCGATCTTTGCCTCACTGTGTACAAGCAGTGGTTGCAACTGCAATGGCAGTACAGGCCTCGGCCTCAGTGGTATTATTCCACCCTCTCACACTGAGAGTGCCTCATGCAGTTGTGATAATTTTACTGCAAGAAAAAGTAGCATATCTTTCTCCTGCTAGACATCTTTCATGTATGACTATACTGTTGAGCCAACCTCATATGACAATTGAATGATGTATGACATTAAATCCATCAACATTACTCCCAACTCCTGCAGATGGCACACCGCACAGCTGCCTGCAGGAAATTGAACAATTAACCTTGCCTAGACAAAATCTCACAGATATGCCCTTGGATAATGCCGAGGTGACATATTACGTGGACGGCTCATGCAGAAGGGGCCCTACAGGGAAGAATCTAGTGGGGTATGCAGTAGTTACAGACACTGAAATTTTAGAAGCCCAACCCTTACCACATAACTTGTCTGCACAAGCAGCAGAATTGATAGCTTTAACACGAGCATGTACTTTAGCAAAAGACAAATGTGTAAACATATATACTGACAGTCAATATGCTTTCTCTACAGTACATGTATTTGCGCAACAATGGAAAAATAGGGGAATGATAACATCTAGTGGAAAACCAATTAATCATGCGCAATTTATTTTGGACTTAGAATCTATCCAGTTGCCTACTAAAGCAGCTATTTGCAAATGTGTAGCTCATACAAAACAACAGGATAGGATTTTGAAAGGCAATGCGAGAGCTGATGCAGCTGCAAAGCAAGCGACCTCAGACTCAGAAACTTTACTTTTGAATGAGGAATTACAACCCTCTGAGATTTTAGATTTAGACATGTTAAAAACAATGCAGATGCTTACTACAAAAGCAGAAAAACAAAAATGGGAAAAACAAGGCGCAATTCTCGAGAATGGACTGTACATTTCCAAAGAGAAAAAAACGATATTGCCGTCTAATTTATTTAGATATGCAGCTTTGTTGAGCCATGGGCAGTGCCATGTCTCAACAGGGGGGATGGTACAGTTAGTAAACCGAATATTCCAAACATATGGATTCACAAATTATACAAAAAAATTTTGTGCAGCTTGTCATACTTGTAACAAGCACCATGCACAAGGGGCATTTAAACCTAAACAAGGAAGTTTTCCTATACCACCATATCCGTTCCATACTATTTGTATGGATTTCATAGAGTTGAACAAATGTGAAGGGAAAAATATTGCCTAGTCATTGTAGATATGTTTTCTAAATGGGTAGAAGCTTTTCTAACCAAAAATCCGGATGCAGCAACAGTGGCGAAAGCCCTGATAAAAGAAGTAATCCCTAGATTTGGTATACCGGAAAGGATTTATAGTGACAATGGCACACATTTTGTTAACCAGACAATCCAGCAACTTGGAAGATTTTTCAGAATCTCCTTGAAAAATCATTGTGCCTACCACCCACAGTCTGCAGGACTGGTGGAAAGGTACAATGGGGTCCTTAAAAACAAGCTTAGGAAGTTAATTAATGAGACCCAGAAGAGTTGGATATACAGTTTGCCTTTAGCGCTGCTGAGTATGAGAAAGGTTCCAAATGTGAAGGGTTTGACTCCCTTCAAAATGGTTTTTGGGAGAGCATATTATGTGCCTCAGTGGAAAGCTCTCATGCCTGCAGAGCAAGAGGCTGACAGTTCATTAGCTAGTTATATGAGGAAACTGTTAACAAATAAATCTGTTTTGCAGTTTAACTCTTTTTCAGATAAAGAACAGACCAGACCAGTGGAAGCAGTTCTGGCTCTGGGAACTTGGGTGTGGTTAAAAGTGACGAAGAGGAAGAATTGTGCGAGTCCAAAGTGGGAAGGACTGTACCAGGTACTGTTGGCAACACCTACTGCAGTCAGAGTGGCTGAGAGGACGTCCTGGGTCCATTTGACACACTGCAAACTGGTAAAGAACTTTCAACTTGATAAAAACTTTGTGACTGATATACAACAAGGGCAAAATGGCCAAGAATAAAGCGAATAGAAATGCAGATCAACCCCAGAGATGTTGCATAATTATTTTGTTGAGTATGCATTTATTGACTATAATTGTGACAATTTTCCTCTTGTTGTGGTTTTTCCTACACTCAACCACACAAGTAAAAGTGGGAAGACGTGATGAAACATCTATAGACTGGCATCCAAATTTTAACACATGCCTAGCCATGAAGCATGTATATGCAGAGACTATGAACATTTCAAATTGCTGGGTTTGTACAGCTATACCAACAGCGTATGGGGGACTGTTAATGTCCACTGTCCCTCTGGGGATAAATGAGACTTGGGAAAATTTGCTTTTTGACAAAGGGACTGTGAGATCACAGGACAAAATGGCTTTATTTTTACCTGTCACGCAAAAGGGAATTGCATGTTTTTATAAAAATGATACTCTCCAGGTAGGGTGGAGCAATTGTAATATAACCATTACTTATAAATGTTACATTAAAGTTAGGAGTGGGGATACTGTCTGTAATGCCAACTATGATTCATATCTGAGTTCAATGAAAACATTTAATGAAATACGACAAAACTAAACAGTTATCTATCATAAATAAGAAAATGTTTCATGCAGGACTGGCACGTATTAGTACTAAAGTAGAAAATTGTTATTTTATTTGTGGGAAAAAAGCATACAAATGGCTACTTGAGAAGTGGTCCGGCAGCTGTTTTTTGGGTTATCTGGTTCCGGCCATACGACATACTGCAGAATTACCTTTGGGTAAGATACGAAACGTGAGAGAAGCAGCCCAAAAATCTGAAGGTCCAGTCGAGAAACCTGTAAATCCAGTAGGACGGATCGAAGCTGGCTGGAAAGACCATAACACCGTAAAAGACAAAAGCAAATTGACTCATATGGACTTGAGTGACAGTGTTATATCTTGGGCAGGAATATTCCCAGCATATGGAGCAGTCAAATCAATCTAGGAGTTGAGGAAGCTGTCGAAACTTCTCGAAGTAATGAGTAATGCAACTTTCTCTGCCCTAGAACTGGTGACTGATGAACTGAATGCAATGAGAACTGTTGTGCTACAAAATCAAATGGCTCTTGACTTCACCCTAGCGGCGAGGGCTGGTACGTGCGTGCTTATCAAAGAAGAGTGCTGTGCGTTCATTCCGGACAACAGGCATGAAATTAATAATCACCTAGAGGTAATTCAGCAGGTATCAGCCATGACTGAACCAGGCCCAAACCCACTGATGGACTTCTTCCAGAATTTATTTGGGGGGGTGGGGTTCCATCCTAATGAATATTCTGATCGTCATCTGTGTGGGTTTACTCCTATTAGGAGCATGTGTTTGTTGTGGAATTCCCTGCATGAAAAGATTAATCAAAGATTTTATTGATGTATCTGTTACTGAAACTTTGTACCAAGATATTGAGATTGAAAAATTAATCTCAGACAAAACTTTTTCTGAAGTATAGATCAAATGACTTACCTAGCTGAAAATCCTTAGTGGAAGAGGTTAGGAGACAAAATGACATTATGCATACTAAAAAATAGAATAAAAAGTATTAATAGGAGGGAAAATGTTAGAGAAATATATGTGAAGTGCTAGTTTTAAAAGCAAAGTAGTATGTAATGCATTTTATTCTATTAATGATATAACAAAAAGGATGAATTCATGTGTAATTGCAAGAAGTTTTTGAAACTGCAGTGTGCCTTGTTGCAAGTTGGCCTCTGACCCTGGCAGCTGCTAGCTCAGCAAGTTCTAATGTTTATGCTTTTCACAAGTGATTATCTGCTGGGTCAGGAAATTAAATATGTGAAATAATGAAAGTCTTCTGCTCTTTCCTGCTGGGATGACTGGCCTTGTGTATGTGTTACTAGATAACACACAGCTGTTGAGAAAGTGTTACAGGGGAACAAAAAAGTGTATTAAAAGACTGAAATCTGCTATTGTATTCAAACTAGCCTGGAACCTTGAAGAAGTAACTTTACAGAAAGACATTATGTCTGACCAGGTGGTGAGCAAGGCTGTATTGTTACCAGAGGAAAACTTTTTTTTAAATATACAGCATCAGCATTATTTTATGAATAGAATACTGTAAGCTAAAGTGATGTATATGCCCTGTGACTGACCATGTCAGTAAGGTGGGCACAACCTGAATGTAAGTAACTATAAAAATTGTGTACTTCCTGTTTCATGTCAGACAAAATTCCGTACTTGTACGTTTTTTGCCTCCTGGTGTACACTAGTAAACTTTTGAACCTGAACCTCCTGTGTATTGATCTTTTGATTTTATTTAACACTAAGTGTCATGTTTAATCATAGCCTCACCTCAGGCTTTGTGCCCAATGAGTGGCACACAGCTCCAGTTATCTCAGTCCACAAGGGGGAATGCACCTTGGATCCCTGGAACTATCGTCCAATCAGTCTGATGAGCCTGATCTGCAAAGCCATGGAACGCATTATCATGGAACTTATAAACAAAGACATTGGCAACCTTCAGACACTAGACCCCACCCAGTTTGGTTTCATGAAGGACCGAGGGTAAGGTGGTCCATACAGCTTATCTGGACCTTGCAAAAGCCTTCAATACCATCCCCCACTCTGGAACCATAGATAAACATACTAAGGTGGACATTAAACCCTATGTCACTCGATGGGTTGCCAACTGGCTCACTGACAGAACCCACACAGTAAAAGTAGCCTACTCCAAATCCAGGTCCAGACAAGTGGCAAGTGGAGTACCTCAGGGTTCAGTCTTGGGACCATTCTTGTTTGGCATCTACTTCTCTGAAGTACAAGCCAACACTAAGGGACTCTGGCTAACAAAGTTTGCAGATGACTGTAAACTGGGAGCCATTATTGAATCCCCAAAAGATGTGGATATTCTACAAAAGGGGCTTACAGAGACAGATGCTTGGTGCCAGAGCCATGGGCTCAAGCTCAATGCCAAAAAATGTATAGTTATCCCCTTTGGGAAAAAAAATGTATCCATGAATTATCACATAAGTGGCAGTACACTAAATACAGAAAGTGTTATAAGGGACTTAGGGACACAGGTGGACAGTGGCCTCACGTTCGATAACCACATCACCACAACAGTCAGGAAATCCTTCTATGTAGCACATCTCATCACTAATTCATCATTCATCCAGACAAAAGGAAGTCATTGTCCCACTGTACTCATCCCTCATTAGACCCATTATAGAGTGCAACACCCCATTTGGTATGTACCTCACAAGACATCTGCAACAGTTGGAAAGGCCACAGAAATACCTCACTAAAAGAATCACAAGCCTAAAGTAGATGCCCTATGCTGACCATCTAAAAAAAACTCCATCTATACTCTGTCGCATATCATCTACTCATAGGTGATCTCTATTAACAAACAAGGCCATGTCAAACCCAGAGCTGTTGGACATGCTACACTTAAAGAAATCCCAATCCCTCAGAGCCACACACTCCAGGGATCTAAACCTGGTCATCACAATGAACAAAACATGCTGGAGGGAAAGGTTCCTGTCCCAGAGACTCCCCATGCTCTTGAATACACTGCCCATACATGTCAAGCAGAGTGCCTCTTTGGGCCTCTTCAAAAGGAACTTTGATGATTGGATGGGAGATAGGAAATTCACCCCGGAGATCACGTCAGTCACCCTATTAGACAGGGGACCAGGGAAGTAAATATTCTGGGAAGATATAGCCACACAATTGGCACAGCTAGGCTTGTACAGGCCTTAGGGCTGATAGCCTATTATCAGTCTATGAACCTATGAATCTAACTGATGGCTAAAAGTATTAACATCTTTACATGAAGATTTAGCCATCAGTTAGAACTATCTATATGCATACCCCAAACAGATAAAAACCTGCATAACAATAGGAAAAACAATACTCCTACTTAAGAGCGAACCTGCACGCTGTCCTTAAAACTATAGACTGATAACTTGCCTTCCATTGAAATACAAACTATACATTGCAATTGATGCTGACAGAATTTATATTTGTTTGGAAGAAAACTCAGTCATGGCAATAGAATAAAAGTGTAACAAAATAAAGTCATATGGAACAAAGGATCCTTTGTTGTTAAATAAAGTCATAACTGAGAACTGTAAAAAGGCTAAGAATCTAAGTATGGCATGGATATACTACAAAAACGCATTTGACAGTATTCCACATTCATGGATAAAAGAGTACTTAAAAATGTATAAAATATACACTACACTGATCAATTACATTACAGCGACCTTGATACAGTGGCACACCACTTTGCATGTAAGCCATGATAAAGGACAAATTATTATTCCAGGGATAAAAATCCAAAGGGGGATATTCTTGGGTGACTCTTTATCACCGCTGCTCTTTTGTCTTGCCCTTAACACACTAAGCTTTCTACTTACATATTAGGTCATGGCTTCAATGTGGCTCCCAGAAAACAACAAAGTATAATGACTTCTCATCTTCTTTTTGTGGATGATTTAAAACTATATAGTTCATCAGGTGAGGAACTGAAAGCAGAACTACAAGTGGTCAAAACATTTTCAGATGATATAAGAAGGTCATTTAGTTTTGATAAATGTGCAAAAACAACCTTTAAAGCAGGAAAGCTGCAGCACCAAGAAAACCATCAGCCTGAGATAAGAATGTGATATAAAATAACTTGAGCAAGAGGGAGTATATAAATATTTGGGAACTGATGAAGGATCAACAATAAAACATGAACAAAAATGAATAAAACTTAGTAAGGAATATTTTAGAAGACTAAAAGTAATACCGAAAACTGCACTGACATATAGGAACAAAGTCCAAGCTATAAACCAATTTGCTCTTCCTGTCCTAACTTACAGTTTTGGAGTGACTGACTGGGTCCAAAAGGTGTTGGATCAATTGGACAGTAAAACAAGAAGGATGCTTCATGATTATCAAATGATTTATAAAAATCAGTCCCCAGATTCACAAAAGCTTGCACAGCGTGCATGATTAGTGTAAGAGGTAATGTTGGGAATATGGCGGCCAAGTGATCCACGTACGTGCCCGTTTGACATGCACGAGCGCTCTTGCACTAGTCCTGCACATTCCCAGCCCCGGTATACAAATTACCCCATCTGCAGGTAAAAACCATGCAAATGAGGTAAATCTACTATCCAGGAAGCTGGAATCAGGCAGCGCAGGACTAGCTTAATTTGTAGAAATGTACTCAGTTAGTAACCGAGTACGGTTCTGCAAAATCCAAAATGGAGACATGACAGCACCAAATAAAAGCTGCATATCATTGAGAAGCATGCCAATGGCCAAGTATAAGGCCATTGGCATTGCAAACAATGCAAAATGCAACTTTCATATTACTTCTGCCGATCATGGCTGTTTAAGCATAGGTCAGCGGCGTGCAAACAGGATCGGTGGGAAAATAAGAAAATAAACCTAAAAAAAGCAGTCTAACTAAAATCAGTATTCTGCCATGCAAGTCCATGGCAGACAAAAGACAACCTGGCCAGTGAATAGTGGTTGCTAAGCGGGGAGGCACAGTGTGAAACATGTAACTATGCATTAGCAGGCAATCCTATGCAAATGAGGGGAAGGATAGTGAATCTCAGTTTTCCTCAGCATGTGAGGCAGGTCCCAACAGTGTAAGAGTATGAATAGCTGAGTGCAAGACTAGGAGGTAGGTGACATCATGGGTGGGTGTGTCAGGCATACTGTAAGTGGATTGGAGCCCTGTGGCTCAGGTATGCTCCTAGCTTAGCACAGCTAAGCTAGTGGGTGTGTCTAAACCTGCCTAACACTCTTTACAAAGTGTAAGTGGGTGTGTGCACTGCACACCGGGTTTTACAGGAAGAAAAAAGAAGTTAAACCATGAAACAGTAGCAGTGTGCACATCTTAGTACTGTTTGCGTGGCATGGCCCCGGGCCCAAACAGAAGGGCAATAGGAAGGGAAAACAGCAGTAAGAAGGTAATCAAGGAGAACTAGCACATCTGGCAGTTGAAATGTATCAGAAACAGCCAGTTACACAGGCAGAAGCCCAGCCCAGCTCACAACACTATTATAAACTGAGCAGACACCTTCCCCACTGGTTTTTCCCACACTCTACACCACCAGTGTATACAAGCGGGGAAAATTTAACAAACAAACCTACAAAATGAGAAGGGCTGCAGCAGGCAACATAGAACAACATGTACAAGAGGCTGAGAGTGGTGAAGATGTGCATGCTGAACAACGCACAGTAAGGAGATGGAGAAGAGTGCACAGACCCAGGGTAACCTACCACGGGCTACATGAGCTGGAGATACTGGAGCGCTATAGGTTGGACAGAGACCTCCTACAGCAAGTAGTTGAGCTATGCTGGCCACACCTGACACACCAAACTAACCGAGGGGAACCCATCCCAGTGGTACCAGGGTATGTGTAGGCCTAGGTATACTAGCCACAGGTATCTCCCAAAGCACAACTGGAGATATCATGGGGATCTCACAGGCATCAACATCCAGAGTATTCCACCAGTTCCTGGATGCCATGTCAGCACATGCCAGTGAGCATGTATTTCCTCAACACCTGTGAGGTGTTGACCAGAAATATGCATCTCTTCCACCAAATAGCAGAATACCCTGGGGTAGTGGGTACTATAGACTGCAAACACATATGCATTAAAGCACCACCCAGTGAGCAGGGTAGGGCCTACATCAACTGCAGGGGCATTCCCTCCATCAACTGCCAGGTCATATGTGATGCCTAGGGCATTATAATGAATGTGTGTGCTAGCTGCCCTGGAAGCTATGACGATTCCCACATATGGCATCTGACACAGCTGTACCAGAGGTTTGCCAATGGGGACATCCCCTACGGTCACCTAGTGGGGGATGTTGGGTACACACTGGAACTGTGGCTGATGACACCTATCAGAAATGCAAACACACCTGAAAAAGAACACCATCATGAAGCACAAGCACAGGCCAGACATATAACAGAGCATGTGTTTGGGATGCTTAGGTCATGGTTATGGTGTCTGGACACATCCGGTGGAGCCTTGCAGTATTCACCAGCTACATGCACCCAAATTGTTATGGTATGTGCTATGTTACACAATATGATCCTGTGGAAACAGCTGCAGAAGGAACAGCATGGGGCAGGGCCACACAGCCCCCCACCAATGCCAAGACCTGCACAGGCACAGAGTGACCCGGAGGAGGAAGAACCTGATCCTGCCCTAGTAGGCAGAAGGAGGCATGCCCAGTATGCCCTGGCCTTGGCAAAGAGGCAATGCATAGCAGATGCACTGACACAGTAGGGTCCAAGGGAATGACACCTCTCTCCTACTCACACATACAGTAAAAGGGATGCCAAACATGACACCACCTGTGCTCAACCATGTATAGGGAGTGTACTATGTGCATCCAACATAGGCAGCCCTCCAGCACCATCTACAAGTCTGGCACACCCACAAGGTAAGTCAATCAACCTATCAATTGCCAAATAGAGTAGAATGTGTTGTCACGGTTTACTATTGAAATGTCGAATGGCACTACATCGACTGTACTATAGTCGAACACGGAAGTTCGAAAATAGTAATGTCGACAACAAAAAAACAATCTAGGACTGTGTTTTAACATGGGTTGAGGTAGGGGAGATGTTTGTAGTTCTGAATAATACTGAACATCTACCTCGACTCATGTTAAAACCATTCCTAGATTGTTTTTTTGACGTCGACATTACTATTTTCAAACTTCTGTGTTCGACTATAGTACAGTCGATGTAGTGCCGTTCGACATTTCAGTAGTAAACCATTGTCACCTGTAGCTATGGTATGGATGTGAGCATGCAAGGGAAGTGGGTGCCTGAATATTATGGCAGCAGACAATAGACACCCATACTGGCACCCTGACATGTGTAACACATACTGGAGTCACCATAGTAGCCAGTAATACACAGGGTGACAAAAACCACTGCAGGAAATGTGCTGAGCGAAATGTTTGTCCATATGACCCACACATGCCAATCAGGATGGTTCACATACCCAACAACAGTCACAGCCAGCAGGACAGGTGGACACAAACCTAAACAGAGCCTGTGCCATGGCCCCAGAATGATGGCTATGGTTAACCCCACCTACAGGCCTACACAGACAGACCACAGCAGGCCAGGCAGTGGGATGCTAGTTCTGAAGGGTTGGACATCAGACAATAATATGTAGGGCAACCAAAGCCATGATCTGTAGTACTATGGTGTGCCTCTAGACAGCATGATAGTTAGCAATACAGAATGAAATGGAGTACATGACATACCAGTATAGTCATAGCAAATGTGTACAAGTGTCACTTGTGCCCCCCCATCCTACATAGCAATGTATTAACAGTCTGGTGTGCCCCCCAATCCTGTGTAGACATGTAGAAACAGTCAGGTGTGTCGCCCCACAGTCCTATGTAGAAATGTAGTAACAGTCAGGTATGCCCTCTACTCGTATGTAGACATGTAGAAACAGGCAGGTGTGCCCATTCCCCCAATCCAGTGTAGAACTGTAGTAACAGTCAGGTGTGCCCCCCAATCCTGTATAGAACTGTAGTAACACAAGTAGGTATAATACGAGTGGAGCAGAGATGCTCAGAGTTCACCAAGGTACCAGGATAGGTTGTAGCATTTGCACAATATGCAGGTCTGTGTGTGTTAGGATGGTGTGTATTTCATATTGTATAAGAGTGGTCAGTATGTATGCATGTTGAGGTAAGACCTGGTGGCCATTGCCCACTACTGCTGATGACAGGGACAAGCCCTCACAACTGCAGTGCCAAGGATAATGCCCACCAGTATAACACTTGCTAGCAGTAAGCCATTGTAAATGTATGCTGATAATATGTGCCACCATCTGAAAGACTGACATGGCATGGATGTTGGGCTAAATATACAAGCAGCAGACAGGGGAAAGTACCCCAGACATACAGTATATATTGTATCACTGTGAAAGGAAGACACCCTTGGAATTGTACATATGGGTATGCATCACAGTAACTGGACCTGCAGTAGAGGATACCGGTGATGTCTGCCCGAACACCTGCAGATCACAAAGGAGATAGGACTGATGTATTGGGAAACAGCTGATGTACCTTCACATGCCAGCATAACTGGAATGCCCCATGCATATCTGTGTGTCAGATGCAAGTAGTCTCCACAGCATACATGCACCCAGTTCCCGCAAACACCACCCACAGGTACCTCTCTGGTCATATCCCTGCTGTGGGGAATGGGTACAGTATGACCCCACCTGTATATGGCAATAGTGGAAGAATGCAGCATGCAGTTCAGGTGTCCCATACAGATGTGGCCCTAGCTGAACCCAAAACCCTGCCAGCATCCACACCACCTGATCAAGACTTATAGAAGGTATATGCATGAACACCTATCACACCTACCCTGTTACCCCAGGGGAATATACTGTATGGTGGTCTGAGACTGTAGGCCTGACATAATGCAACGGCCTGCCACATGTGGCCTGTAGCAACACGTAATGCCCCACAGGCCTCTGCCAAAGGCCTGTGTCTCACACATACTGCCAATGTATGTTATGTCATGGACACCCAAATAACAACATAACACACTCCACATAAGCTATATGCAAGGCTATGTGGACAAACCACAGTAACATGTCCACCATGTCCCACTGCATGAACTGTGGACCAAGACTAACACACATGTGATGGGGTGATACCCTTAGAGAAAGTATCAGAGAATGTATGCATAATGTATGGAAGAGGTTAGAATAACAGAGGGGGTGGGAGCATGGGCAGCATGGAATGTGCAGGGTCTGACACCAAGCTGTGTGCCCACACTATTCCTGGCTGCACACACATAAATGGGTGGCTACACACCTGCCTGTACACCACAATAGGGTTAATGTCCTGACCCATGGCCCCTACCTCTGAGTAACCTGTGCGAATCTGTACAGCTGTGATACATTGCCACAGCAAGATAAGCCCATACTGTCATGTCAATGAGTGTACAAGTATGGGATCCTCTGCCAGCTCTGAATCAAGGTGCTGAACTGGATACACAGATCCAGCAGCAAGTGCCTGCAGCTCCCCCTCCAGTATGGCATAACTTAGGTATCTGCCCACAATACCGGACACAGCTGCAGTCACCCTTGTCCCCAAGACAGCACTGTGAGCAAGAATGTCCACCTGACATTACATGAAGACAGAAAACATCACTGTGTATAACAGTACACGTCTGAATATCTCTGCTAACAGCAATACCATGCAGCTGAAGCAGCACAGACACAATCACCTACAGTACACATTATCCCCTGCACGGTTTGTCCCCATATTGCCAAATGATCAACAGATACCCTGCAGAAACACTTTGCTACCTGTAGGTGTACAACACAAAGGTCTGCACTGGAGTAAAAACTACCTGGAAGTGATCCACACATTCTATGCAGAAGGGCATATTGGACATGCTCACACACTTAAACAAATTAAGCCTATGTCTGCAAACAACAGTGGACCAGACATATCTGGCAGTTGCAGATGTTAGTGCAGACACTCCTCAGTATGCACCACTCATGCTCTGCACACACAGTGGATAGGATTACAGGCATATATCCAAGGACAATACACTATAAAAAGCCAAATGTATACATACATAGATGTATGAAAGAGAGTGACTGCAACAAGGAGACAACCATTATGAGGCTTGTCCAACCCAGCACACTGGCAAATGGCTACAACCACATGATGCTCAGATGTCACTTATTGTAGACATTAGCCACTGGTATCTGTCAGCATTAAGGACTATGTGGTGCAAGTGCTAGCTGTGCAACATGACTGTACAAGGAAGTAGTCATCTAGCAGCTGTATACGTGTACCTGTGGAATATAACCCTGCGTGTGCCCGCATGTGGTGTGTCAACCTCTAGATAAATGGGTTATGGCCCATGCACACACACTGCCCTCTCTATAGCCCTTCTAGGACAAACCTGCTAAGGTCATCTACTTTGAAATACACACTTGGGAAAAATGTAGCCCAGTAATCTCCGTAGCGCGTCCTGTAACTGCGTACTGCTGTAGTGTGATAAAGTAGCTAGGTGGGTGTTCTAACCCCCGATGTGGCACCTGTGTGTGTGTTAGTGTGTGTGTGTCTGGATGTCTCTGTCTGTGTGGAGAGCAATGCTTTTTAGGGTAGCCACACCCCTTACAATTCCTATACTTGAATGTGACAAGGCTGCTGATGTCACCCACCTAGAAATACACCTCTGGGAAGGCTATAGCCCAGTAGTCTCCATAGCGCATTCTGTAACTGCTGTAGTGTGAGAAAGTAGCTAGGTCGGTGTTCTAACCCCAGACATGGCAACTGTGTGTGCGTGTGTGTGTGTGTGTGTGTGTGTGTGTGTGTGTGTGTGTGTGTGTGTGTGTGTCTGTCTCTGTTTAGGGACCAATGCTTTTTAGGGTAGCCACACTCCTTACAATTCCTATACTCGACTTTGGCAAGGCTGCTGATGTCACCCACCAAGAAATACACCTCTGGGAAGGTTGTAGCCCAGTAATCTCTGTAGCGCGTCCTGTAACTGCATACCACTGGATTGTGATTTAGAACTGTAGTTGGGTTCCATCCCCACCCACGGCAGTTCTGGATGTTTTGTGTGTGTCCATGTCTGTATACGGAGCAATGCATTATAAGCCAGTCATACGCAGTAAATTTCAAATGGCCCACTTTGGCAATCCTGCTGATGTCATTCATCAGCTTTGGGGAAGGAGTCCTCTAGTAATCCCCATGGTGCGTCCTATAACAGATCCATGCTCTAGTGTGGTATAGACCTCTGTCAGGGGTTCTATACCCACACATGTTGGTTGTGGATGTTTTGTTTGCGTCTCACTGTCTGTGTAGGGAGCAATGCATTATAGGGTAGTCACCTGCAGTACATTTCAAATGGCTTACTTTGGCAATCCTGCTGATGTCATTCATTGTGAAATAAACCTTTGGAGAAGGAGTACTTCAGTAATGTGCATGGCGCATACTATAACTGCATAGTGCTGAGGTGTAATAAACTAGTTAGGTAGGAGTTCTACTCCCAGACATAACGTGTGTGTGTGTGTGTGTGTGTGTGTGTGTGTGTGTGTGTGTGTGTGTGTGTGTGTGTGTGTGTGTTCACAACTGTTATCCTGTGTAGAGGTGGTTGTGAGTGTCTGACACCTGTGGCCAATTTGGAGCGGGTTTTGCATATGTCTTATATGGAGCCCTACTATATAGCACAATGTCCACTGTACAGGGATAACAGATGTGAAATAGCTGAGAGGCTGGGGTGCAAAGCCATACCCATACATGTGACATCAAGGTCAGGCAATCACATTTAGCAACCCCAGTATTACCCAGAGTGCACTCTCAACCCATTTCTCATATGCACACACATGCCTAGGCAACAGCCAATATGTGGGTAGTACACTGCATATTGGCCACTGATAGTAACTATGGAGTGATAGCAGTGGGTTACAGAGGGCATATCACCCTGTCCATCTGTCCAATATGCACGTACATGCTGACAGTGCACCTCCCCCATGTTCCCCAATGGACACCTGCACCACCTGTAGGCCATCACATGTGTCCCACAAAGGACATACCATGCCTGACAACATGCCCTGTATGGACAGATGCCACTGACACCAGGGAATGATGTCAGCATGCTATCAATGTAGGTGCAGAATAAACTTAGTGCCCATTACTGGTCCCCGCCACAGGTGAGCAAGACTGGCACATATGATGGTAATCTGTGTTCACAACATGGGCCAGACACCCCAGGTACAGTTCCACTTGTCACTGTACATGCATGTGAGAGATGTGCACATCCCAGACACCATGCATTTCATGGAGTAAGGAGCACATACATGGCAAGCGATGCACAGCATTGGCTACACACAATAGTCACCCAGGTGACTGGATGGGGGATACAATACCCATCTCTGTGGGCAAGTGCAGAAACTACAGCCCTGAGTCACAATGCAGACCATTATCATGTGGCCTGATGCCAAGGTATACCCATCACCTACCCTTGTATAGTCTGCTGCCACAGTCGACCACAACACACCTGTGCAGACCTGCACCCATGCATGTCAGTACTGGCACCCTGTGTGTTTGTCTGTGTGTTGTATGGTGCATATGTTCACAGCCACACTCACTACAACCCCCATGGGCATACTGAAGCATGCTATCTGATGTCAGACACCTCCTCATACCCTTTGCTCATACAACCTCCGTAAGACCCGTGTGGTGCATGTGATACCTGCACAGTGATGTGTTGTGGCAATCCCGCTACTGATGAGTCAAATCCCTGGCTCTGCCAAGTGTGTCGATGTGTGAGTGTCCCTGTGAGAGTGTGGCTGTTTTGACTCTGGCACCTTTTCATGTTGACATGCACGTGTACATCACCTACCGTATAGCTACCATATCCCTGTTGCAGATGTCACTCACCATCGCAGATATGTTCTAAGGGCCCCATAACAGGTATCCCATGTTGCACATCCAATAACTGCATCAAACTGTGATAGCAGTATATAGTTGTGCTGGTAAGTGTGTGACACTAACAAGCTGCAATTTTACCCTCCCACCCCTCCCGGACATGTCTTTGCCTCTGTCTGCCTCTCCCACTCCCTCTGTGGTGGATGTGGAGACCTACACCTACTTTGTTTAGGCAGCAGCATGAGTATTTTAAGTGATGCTCATGATCAGCTGATGGCCTCTGCATGAATCACAGCCCTCCCCTAGCTGATTGCATGTGGAACAGCTGTGGTAACATTCCCATAGCTAATTGCATGGAAACACCTTCTGATATCTAGGAGCATCATGTTGGTGTTGGCCCTTGTCATTCACTGTGAGCAGGAACTAGATCTGTTGGTTGGCAACCAGCATCTGTGATGGATTAGGAATTTACCTCTAACAACATACACTGTGAAAACAGGGCAACACACAGGGGGGGTGTGTCTGACCTGTCTGCAGACTGTAAGTGCTGCATTACTGCATGTGGCATACTGTTGGTTTAACAGTGTGTGTGTGGATATGTCTTTCCTACTTGTTTCCATACCTGCCATATCAGTTCCATGTTTATGTGGAATCCCCATCTGCAGGGTCATCTGCAGACAGGGCAGTGTGTTGTGCCTTTGGTTTCATGTGTTACCAACGTATCATCTATCTGTGGACTGCAGACGGTAGTGTGAGGATTGCAGTCTGTAAATGGTGAAAGTCATGACAGTTACTGGCGTCTTATCCCTCATAGGACATATGTTGCCACAAACCCTGTTGCAACAGTAAATGTATGAGGTTATCACAGCAACATGTCATTATTGGCCCTGTGTATGTGCTGCCAGCCACAAATCTGCCAACCTGTGTACATATGTCGTGCATGACATGGTGCGTATGTGCTATATACCATAATTAGTGTCATCATATCTGTTAACAAGCCAGTGAGGTATCAGATCACATATTATGTACAGTAGGGGATATATTTGATGACATAACCTGGACATTCTGTGGATGTTTGTACAGTCCTATGTGTGTGTGGGCATCAGTGTTACAGGCAGCAGGTAGCAATACCTTCTACAGGAGAACCGGCACATTCAGGGCAGCTACATATTTGTAGGAGGTTCAGGAACTACAGACAGAGTGTGAGTAGAGTTGTGTTATGCTTTGTATAGTACTGGTGTTACAGGGTGTGTGAGTACATACTACTTTACCTTGGAATGCAGTCTTTCTGCATAGCTCTCAACTGTGGACCTATCTTCTTGGTGGCCAGAGGTGTGCCTATCGTGTGTTGTCTGTCCACCACACAGGTCCTCTGTCTGATATTCCACTGGCAGTATGTGTGTTGAGTCCTATCAGTACATGGCCTACATATCAAGCTTTGCACATATGACATGCTGTGGGGGATGTTCTGTAGTGGGCTGTGAGTATATCACACTGCCATTGCTGCCATCAGTCCACTTCTGTTGTATCCCCCACACATATGGTGGGGCTGGGGCCATATATGTGTGGGCGTCACCTACACAATACATGTGTGCTGTTATGCACTCCAGAAGCCAGTGTATGTAATAGTGGTAAATGGCCCTGTATCATTGAGTCTGGGGGGGAGCACCATAAATGATCTAGGCTGTTAAATATGTGGGGGTATCAGGGGTGAGCTGCCTTAAGGTATCTGGATGTAAAGTGCCGTATACTTCACCTATATTTACATCACTTATATATTCTCGGTTACTGCAAGCCTACTTTCTCCTGCCAGACAGACTGATCTGTTTGTCAGTGTGCATGTGATGGTGTCAGTTATGCCTTGTTATGTCACAGTTACAACCCATTTGGTCACATGACATCTTTACCACCCACTGCTGTTGTACAGAGTGTAGATAGAGGCTGCTGAACTATACACCTGCATTACATACTGTTGATTGTTTGGTATCCTGTGGCCCAATTTGTCCTCACTACTGTACAAATTTAAGAGCTTGGACTGGCCAGCGACAGTTGTGAACCTTTCCAGACTACTGCATTAGTATAACTGTTTCATGGTTGCATTCCTCTGTTTATATGGATGTCAGTGTCTGAACAGCTATATGACATGGCATGTAGAACTGTAATAGTACACAATGAAAGGTATTCCATTTCTGCAAACCTGTGTATGGTGTTTTCCCTATGACCTCTCTGTGGGTATATGTTGCAGGCAGCGATTGTCATTTGTATGAGTGGCCCATACAGTGTCCAGTTGTTCAGGAGTTAACTGTAGGCATAGTGGCGGTTCCATATTGTGTGCACCATCTACATATGTATCCTACTGTACATATATCTGTGCATGTATGTGTTTTCACATGTGTATCCATATATATATATATATATATATATATACATATGTATATATATGTATCTGCATATCTGTGTCTGTGTATCTGTATCCTGGGGATGTTGATGGCTGCCACATTTTACATTACCTATGGGAGGCAGACTGTACTCCATGATATATCAACAATACTAACCTGACATCATACAGATGGGATGTTGTACTGTCAACTTTCTGTGCCCATGTCATGTCAGGTCCTGGTTACAGGATCTGCAACACTTGGTAGTGTATTGCGGGGTGGATGTGTTTGGCCATGAGGGGCAATGCCTAGTTGTACAAGATGTATAGTGTGTGGGGCCTCACAACCCCAGTAATGGTGCATGTGGACATATGTGTATTTGTTATTCTGCCATTGCTCATTACAGATGTATGGCCATATATACAGATATAGATATATATATCTGTTGACATATATGTAACTATGTCCGTATATACCTACATAGATGTATATCTGCATACACATATGTAATTTTCTGTGTATATGTAGACATATAGGTGTAGACACATATATTGTTGATATAGCCATTAGCATGTATATATGTTCATATATAGTAATATATATGTATATAGTGTTAGAAAGCTATAAACATATATATATTATATATATATACATATATATATATATATATATATATATATATATATATATATATATATATATATACATATATAGATATGTTGTAGCAGTGTAGATAGTAATATATTTACACATTCTGTGTACAGTTGCATGACTGGACTGGATGATATGTTTCAGATATTGCCCTGACTTTATACAGTTGTAGTGGCTTACTGTTAAACCATTGTAGCTGTGTTGCAAAGGGTCCTGGGGTCAATAACTGCATGTGCTGGATACTGCATTGCCCAGCATATCTGTTACAGCTGTAGTGGGGGGAGCATAGCAGTCATCACCAGGTACCCCTCATTTGATCCCACACCCCCATCAACTGTGCATAAGGATAGTTATTTTGTAGTGGGGGTTCCGGTTGTTATTCCTATCTGGTGCTGCAATTCATATAACTATATATATATATATATATATATATATATATATATATATATATATATATGTATGTACATATATATATATGTATATCTATGTATATATCTATATGTATATATATATATATATATATATATATATATATATATATATATATATATATATATATATCTAAATGTATGTGGACATATTTATCCATCTACCTGTATACCATTGATGTGATATGATGTATGTGTAAGTCATACATTTATATGTACCTGTGTATCTCTCTACATTTACAGATGTATAACTGTCCATATGTCCATGCATGATTGGCTCACAATATTGGCCTGTCCCACATTCGTCTGGCCAATTGACGTGGATGATGTCAGGCATGTGGTCAGTCAGGAATGCCAGTACATTACAGTTGCAGACATCATATTCCCCAGATTATGTGTATTACAGCAGATCACTGTTTAACTAGCAATGTTTTACATGTATATGAACAATATTTCACATTTATTCCAATTTTTACCCCACTTTTGTCACATTGTGTCCAGAATATTTGCAATAAGAGGTTGAGTGTTATGATATTAGTACAATTCCCCTTATGCAAATTGACTGTGCTGCATGATATATCTGGGAATACATGGGGTGTATGTATAGCCAACATGGTGCAGTGTTAATTCACTATGATTGTGGTATGCAGGGTTCTGGGTCCGGGCCATGTAGAGGCTGTCACTTATGATGCAGGCTTGAATAAGGGCGGTAGGATACAGGGTGATTAAGGCACTTGTAAGCAGTTGTGAGCGTGTTTGCGTGACAGTAAGCATTGCCAATTGTATGTAACATCCAGTTACACCAGGTTAGCCTCGACATTGCTTACTTTGTGTACGCATGTGGTCACCGTCACGCAAACACAAACCTCCGGTTACATATGCCTACAGATAGTTTGCGTCAGATTTGCTGTGCCTGTAAATGTATACCCACTTACTAGTGCTGACATATGCTTACAACAGCTTATTGCTGCTTAACCTAACTACTGCTTTAGGCATTATGATACTGACACCTCACATGTGCATTTCCTGCAGTACTCCTGTTTATATATATATATATATATATGTGTGTGTGTGTGTGTGTGTGTGTGTGTGTGTGTTATTTCATGGCCGCAGTACTCCAGTGCATATATATATATATATATATATATATATATATATATATATATATATATATATGTTATTCCATGGGTTATGCAACATACATATTACCCATATCGTGGTTTGCCATGGAAAATGGTATGTCCCAGTACCTTCCCTGTGTCCCCCCCTCCTTTCTTGCTGATATCCACGGGCCGGTCCCATTAGAATGGGTGCATCCAACCCCGGCATGCCTCGGTCCATAATGTCATACCCGTCATCCCCCCCATTCCCCCTCCACATCAGTCATCCTTCCTACAGGTTCCAGCCGAATCTAACCACACCACTACACATTGCCCACTCTCCACTTCTCGGGACCCTTCCTGTATTTTGTCCCAACCTATTGATCTTTAGGCTTCCCACACATTTAGCCCGTGAACATACATTACTGTCTTTGAGTACCTTTGAAGCATGGTATGTTACCCCGAGAACCTTTTTAGCAGAAGTTTTGGGTCAGGTCATCCTGCCAGGGACGGACGTGCATTTGTTTAAGAGTAGACTTAGCAGGTTGACACTGTTTCTCCCACTGGTAGTATTCTGCCAGTAGTCTGGGAGCCAGTGCTGTGCTACGCTTAGCGGTGCGTATTATTAGATTTGCATGATATTTGTCTTTTGGCATTGATTTCCCCTTCATCACTTGTTATATATGTGTCGTGTATCCTTGACATGTGTACGTACACTGTATGGTATACTGGGAACACTTTATTACAATAACACCTCAGATCTGGACTTACTGCAGTACTCCATTTCACATATGTATATTCTGTAGTCAGTTATGGCACATATGACTGTATACTGATGCCTTTCACAGGTTCATTTTGGTTATACTATGGTGAGGATATGTTTACTACTACCCCATTTGTCTGCACTTCTGTTATGGCTTGGTGGATAGCTACTGGGACTATGTTGTATAGGGTCCTGGTTTCGTGACCTGCATGGCTGTTTATTTCGTTGCCGGCTGACAAAGGACCATTGGATACAGAGTGATTAAGGCACTTTAAAGCAGTTGTAAGGCCTTATGCCCACTTACTAGTGTATACATATGCTTACTATTGCCTATTTGTGCTTACACCTGCTTACTACTGCCTTATTATGTCTGACACTAATACATCACATGTGCATTTCTTGAGGTACTCCAGTTCATATATATACGCTATTTAGTGGGCTTGCAACAAAAATATTGTTTATAATGTGCTTTGCCATGTAAAATAGAATATGCTACAGTGGGACTCGAACCGGGAATGCCTGCTCATTGGTCATATGCTCTACCCACTACATTATTGCTGTTCTACTTCATTTGCAAAATACCCATGTTTCCTTCCCCTGGCCCCCGAGCTCCATGTACACTGCATCCATCCATTCTCCAGTTGCTAGCCCAGCCATACCACACCTTCACACATTTCCCTCTCTGCATGTGTCAGTACTCCTCCATTATACTGTCTCGACCCAAGCTTCTGCAGGCTCTTCATCCGTTTAGTCCATGTATGTATGAGCCTTCCCTTGATCCTCCTCCGATACTGGTGGAAACATCTATGTGACTCAAAAGTTTGGTTCATCCCACCAGGGACGGACTTGTTGTGTCACGAGTGGACTTAGCTGGTCTACACTGTTTCTCCTACTGATAGCATCCTACCAGGGGTTTGAGAAGCAGTGGTTTGCTCACACACCGGGCCAGCCTCATCTCCCGGTTCTGCGGAACCAAAGCCCCAGGTGTGATATTCTGTGCATGAAGCAAGCCCACATGCACCCACGGCATGCACCATTTTTCATTATTCTCTTCAGTATTATGCAAGACTACTGTTCTCAAAGTATGATTGGACAGGCACTGTTCTTTGAGATACATAGACTGTTTGGAATACTGTGATTGAGCAATGTACACATGTTTACTGGTATTAATCTACATACTTACATACATTTCCTATACTGTTGAATGACTGTGTTGGATGATATGTTTGTGATAACAGCAGCTGAATGTGTATCTGCCATGGCTTAGTAGTAACTCACTTAGACTATAGTGTGCAGGGTCGGGGGGTTGGAACCTGGGAGTGTAGATTATTTTGTTAATGGGCATGATGAGAGCTGTTGGCTACATAGTGCCTAAGGCACTGTAGAGCAAGTGTAGGTGGATATTCACTGGTTTGTGTGAAGCTCAGCATTGCTGACCTCTGGTTATGGCATTTTACACTCAGTTGGCCTCTACATTGCTTAACCGGTGTGGGCATTGCTTACCGCCGCCCAAACAGACATAAACCCGCTTTCTCCCACATACCCCCATGCTACTTCATGTATTTAGTTCACATTTGTTGACCGGGACAATCTGACTGGATGCTTCTCCATTGTCAGCGGTGGCCTGGGGAGTGGAGCTCCACAGTAAACCACAGCTACTCATTACAAGTAATACTGAGGTGTTTACATTCATAGAGAGTAACAGACTTAACATAGCTACGTAACATATTCTTCATGCTTAGTTTACGTTAACATGTCAGTATTATACATGCTTAGGTCAGGTTTACATGTCAGGTATGACTGTTGACAAAGGTCAGTTTAAGGTGAAGTTAGATTCCAGTTTAACAGTTCTGGATAGGTTACACTCAGGTATTCAGGTTAGGTTTAGTTGTTCCATACCTGTGTGGTAGAGTAGAAGAGAATAGTGAAGGGGTAGGTAGAGGGGGGGACATTGTAACTACATAGTAGGCCATTGGAATGATTAGTAGGGGAGCAATAGGGAAGGTTTGCAGGATGTTGGGAGTTGTATGCAAGGCAGGTCAGGAGGTGTCGGTTTCACTAGTTGATGTAGAGGTATAGAGTGTAAGTTGGGGGGGGGGATTCGCCAGGTGGTGAGCATGTGCTGATCCAAGTGTGCTTGAGGCATTCCTTTATGTGTTATTTACATATGTCGTGTGGGACACCTGAGGTAATACACATAGGTAGGGGGTTCCAGATTCTGCCAATATAGTTGGGGAAGAGGGTGTCACCTACTTGTAACTGTGAACATTAATAGTAATGAAAAAGGGGGTGATAGGTAAGTGATGTTACTGGGGCACACAGAGGGAAAGATAGTAGGGTAAATATCCAGGGATGTGCTGGAAGGCTCATGGGAAGATCCACAGCTGGCCATTTCTTCTACAGCAACAGCTGTGTATATACACTGCATTTGGAGGTAGGTTTGGACACTCACACCCCTGGGTGGGGGTGAGGACAACAATAATACCTTGTGATGCCAATTACATCAGCTTACATGCCTACAGTGGGGTGTTGCGACCATGTGTTCTTTGGTGTTATTTAGTGGGATTTGCAACAGCACATCTGGTTATACCGTACTTTGCCATGTAAAATAGACTGTACTGCAGTGGGACTCATACTGGGAGTGGTTGCTTGTTAGGTGGCAGCTCTGCCCAATGCACACTATTGCTTACATCCCAGGGGCAGTCCATGTAGAACCGCTCCAGCCAACAACTGCACACCTAGGCCCATATTTTCATACCCATAGTTCCTCCCCTCACCTTTTCTACAGCACTCATCCTTACTCTGGGTGCAGGTCGGGTCTAAACACACCACCACACACTGCCAACTCTCCACTTCTCGGGACCCATCTCATACATTGTCTCGACCCATGGGTCATCAGATTTTCCCACCCTTGTAGTCTGAGTACATACACGCCCTGCCTTGAAAAGTCATTGCATGGACGGGTCTCCAATCACAAGACAATTTTTGTGGTGTCCCGCAAGGGAATCTCCTGTCCCTGTTTCAAGATTAGACTTAGCGGGTCCACAGTGTTTCCCCCTCTGGTTGTATCCTGCCTGTGGTTTGGGGAGCAGTGGACTGTTTACATTGTTTGTGTGTTTGTTTGTATGTTTACCCTGTCTGGCTGGGGGGGGGGGGGTAATGGTACGTGTTACATGTATGTTGATTGGGCCCCTCACCTCCATTGGCACTGCCTGTTATCATATGTCATTCTTATGTGCTGTATCATATCATAGATATATATCTGTGTATACACACACACACACACACACACACACACACACATATATATATATATATATATATATATATATATATATATATATATATATATATATATATATATATATATGCATACATATATGTATATAAATATATATATATATATATATATATATATATATATATATATATATATATATATATATATCATCATCTTTTGCCTTTTCACGTTAGGTGTCGCCACAGCGGATCATCTCTTTCCATTTCTTCCTATCCTCTGCATCTTGCTCTGTCACACCAACCGCCTGCATGTCCTCTCTCACCATGTCCATAAACCTTATCTTAGGCCTTCCTCTTTTCCTCTTACCTGGCAGCTCCATCCTTAGCATCTTTTTCCCAATATACCCATCATCCCTCCTCACCACATGCCCAAACCAACGCAATCTCGTCTCTCTTGCTTTGTCTCCAAACTGTCCAACATGAGCTAACCCTTTAATATACTAATTCCTAATCCTATCCATCCTAGTCACACCGAGTGCAAATCTTAACATCTTTAACTCTGCCACATCCAGCTCTGACTTTTTGTCAATGCCACTGTCTCCAACCCATATAACATAGCTGGTCTCACTACTATCTTGTAGACCTTCCCTTTCACTCTTACTGGTACCCGTCTACAAATCACGCCAGACACTCTTCTCCACCCATTCCACCCTGCCTGTACTCTCTTCTTCACCTGTCTTCCACATTCATCATTACTCTGAACTGTTGATCCCAAGTACTTAAACTTGTCCACCTTTACTAACTCTACTCCCTGCATCCTCACCATTCCTCTACCCTCCCTCTCATTTACACACATATATTCTGTCTTAGCCCTGCTGACCTTCATTCCTCTGCTCTCTAGAGCATATCTCCACCTCTCCAGAGTCTCCACAACCTGATTCCTACTCTTACTACAGATCACAATGTCATCTGCAAACATCATAGTCCACGGGGCCTCCTGTCTGAGCTCATCTGTCAACCTGTCCATCACCACTGCAAATAAGAAAGGACTCAGAGCTGATCCTTGATGTAATCCCACCTCCACCTTCAATGGATCTGTCACTCCCACTGCAGTCCTCACCACTGTCATTATCTAATGACATGTGGATGTATGGTTGTCTGCATATGTATATATTTATATGTGGGTGTGTGTGTGTGTGTGTGTGTGTGTGTGTGTGTGTGTGTGTGTGTGTGTATATATATATATATATATATATATATATATATATATATGCATGTGTATATATGTATACATATGTACTACAGAGAGGGATAGGTATATATATCTATTTAGTTATTGGTATACACACACACACACACACACACACACACACACACACACACACACACACACACACACACACACACACACACACACACACAGACACACATACATCTACATATTTAGCTACATGTCCCATAATGTAGACTGGTATTGCTGGATACTATGTTTCGTGTGCATACCAGCCAACCTTGTGTACCACATATGCTTTGCGATACCTACAAATAATGCCGTTAGTGTAAACAAAGTCACAAGTTCATTCTATTTTTGGTACCAGGGAAACTTTTGCCCCATATGGGACAACCCAAAAATTGGGTATTCAACTTCCTCATAAAACAAAGCTGCAAAGGTACCCATGGCTATGTGCATGGACTACAGCGTGTGGCAGACCTAGGATACTTGGGTCAGGACAACATACAGGATGGGTCTCGGGGGGGGGTGTGGAGGGTGGCCAATGTGTGGTGGTGTGGTAGCTATGGGCCGGTAACCAGGGAAGGGATGGTGGCTGTGTGTGTGCAGTGGGGGGGGGGGGGCGAACTGTGGGTAATGAATGTATGGGTCGAGGATGGCCTGGGTTGGATGGGCGTGTACTGGTTGGCCAGCCTAGTGGGTGGAGGAGAGGGGAATGCGATATTAACATGTGAAATATAACAGGAGGCTAATTTAAATCCCTATGTACATGACACACTTACAATAACATGAACTTGGTAGGGTATTGCAGGGCGGACGGGTTTGGCTGGAGGGGTATGCCAATTCGTACTGGACGTATATTGTTTGGGCCTCTCAGGCCCATTAACGGTGGATGTGGACATATATGTTCCTGTTAATCTACCATTGCTATCTATAGATGTCTGGCCATATATACCTATATGGGTATATATACTTGCTTATATATTTATACCTATGTCCGTATATGCCTATTGAGATATATATCTGTGTACATATATGTAACTTGCTGTGTATATGTAGACATATAGGTGTTGACATATATATATATATATATATATATATATATATATATATGTGTGTGTGTGTGTGTGTGTGTTGATATCGCCATTTACATGTATATATCTTCATATATTTGTATATATATGTATATACTTCTGGTATTTATCTATATATGCATATATATATATATATATATATATATATATATATATATATATATATATATATATATATATGCAACTGCATATATAGATATGCACAAACTAGAAAAGCTCACAAACAAAGGCAAAAAAAAAAAACAAGCTGAGTAACGCAAGTCACCACACCACAAATCAGGCAAACCTGCCTGATTTGTGATGTGGTGACTTGCGTTACTCAGCTTGTTTTTTTTTTTTTACATATATAGATATGTTTTATCCGATTAGATAGCAATATATTTACACACAAATACATCTAGATGTTGGTATATATTCTCTGTACTTTTGCATGACTGGGCTGGGGTTATGTTTCTGACAACAGAGGCATTTTGCATATCTAGCATGGCTTAGTGGTAAATCATTTTGTGTATGGTGTGCATGGTCCTGGGTTAGAGACTTGCAGGGGCTGCTTATTTTGTTGCTGGCAAGAACACCGGCCATTCGATACAGAGTGATTAAGGCTCTTTAAAATGGTTGTAAGTGGGTTTGCATGGAGGTAAGCACTACTAACTTCCTGTCACAGTTTCTTACACCCAGTTAGCTTCTCCTTTGCTTAATCTGTGTCGGCAGTGCTTACCCCTGCGCAAACGCACTTGCACACGCTTACTAGTGCTTAAATATGCTTACTACTGCTTATCTGTGCTTACACTTGCTTACTGCTGCCATTTTTATTATGATACTGACTCTTCACATGTGCATTTCCTGCAGTACTCCAGTTCATAAAAATGTATGTCATTTAGTGGGCTTTGCAATACAAATATTGCTTATACCATGCTTTGTCATGTAAAATAGATTGTGCTGCACTGGGACTTGAACTGGGAATGCCTGCTGGTTAGACGAATGCTCTGCCCACTACACTATTGCTGAGATGTTTCATTTGCATATAGTGTCCTTGTTATCCTCTTCAGCCTTTTAGGCTGCTTTAACCGTAGCTAGGCAATGGGCACACCTACTCACCTATGGTTAGCTGTACTCAGAGTTTTAGATGACAATACAGGGGTTTCTTCTTTTGATTTTTATGTCCTGTTGCTGTTGTACATATGGGGGACTGTTGGTGGGGATATGTGGACACCTATGAGTGGTCTCGCTCATTTATTTCCACTTTCTGCTGTTCAACATTGCATGAGTGTGTTTATTCCGAGAGCTCTGCTCTCAGACACACTCCCTGCAGTTGTACACACTCCATGTAAACCTGGGAGCTTTGGCAGTGCACCTATATTACTATGCATGGCATGCTGCCCCCTGCTCCTAAGCATCTGCTTCCATGCAGGACTAGACTAGTCCTGCACAGACAATTAGTAAATCCGGGGGAGTGTATACCAAGAATATATATTCCCTGTTATGAAGGAGGTATGAGCCTCCGCGATATTGATTACATATATAGATCTGCAATCATAGGACTGCATACATATCTGTTGACCTCACAAGACCCAAATGCAGTGAAAGTTTTAAAACATCAGGAGAATAAGTCTAAAATGACTTACCTGGTTAGTTTAGCAGAAGCATATCGGTGTCAAGCTAATGGAAATCAAACCAGAAGTAGATAAAAATCAGGCATCAACTAAATCTGCCAAAAAAGCAAAATTAGGAATATAAGGTGAAGGATCAGATGAGAAGGCAAGAAATTTGGAAGACGCATAAATATAGTTGCAAGTGTAGAAAACTCTTGTAACAAACTCATGGTGTTCAGGATCGAAAGCAGGAATGTTTAAGGGGAGGTGAATTTAAACCAAAAGATGAAAGGTTAATATTGGTGGTTCAAGATAGTGGACTACGTACATGCTGGTTTACAAAGTCCGTTAAACATTGGGAGAAACAGACAAATGTAAGTTTTGTAAAACAGAATTGAAAACAGTCGCACATCTTGTTGCTGGTTGTGATATACTAATGGCAGTAGGACTGTGTACTGAAAGGCATAATTATGTAACAAGAATGTTGCATTGGGGATTGTGCAAACATTATAATATTGAAGTAGGTGAAAAACATTGGAAACATGAGCCACAAAGCATAATAGAAAATTACAAAGTTTATATCACATGGGATCACCCATTAGCAACAGTTCAAAAATAGATGAGCGAAAACCAAATATAGTGGTCCACGAAAAGAAGACAAAAGAAGCACTGATCATTGAAATTGCTACACCCAGTGACTACAGTGTCTTACATAAAGAGAGACACAATGTTATAAAATACCAGGACTTGAAAGCAGAAACAAGGGCAATGTGGAAGAAGGATACCCAGAGAATTCCAATAGTAGTAGGAGCAATGGGTCTTATAAAAAGGAATTTATAATCATACTTAGATATGTTACTGATATATGTAATTCCATATGAACTGCAGAAGGAGTCAGCACTGGGCACAGTGTAGGTGCTGCAAAGACCACTTCTGACAAACATCAAAAACTGAAATAATACTAATTTAATTTACTTTACTAGAAAGGCTCACCCAGACTCTGATATGCGTTGCTGTGAGGGAAAAGTAAGTTTGCTTTTTATTTGTTGCATTACTTTATTGCCTTTTTCTATTTTGAATACTATGATTTGTTTTATTTACCTTGTGTTTTACTTGTATTCTGCTTTTAACTGCATATTAAAACTTGAAAAGAGACCACAGCTCTGTCTCTTGTAAGTCAGGCAGAATTTTATCCCAGCCCTCCCACGCGGTTACTGTAGTGTTCTTAAACACCACTGACTTTCTAGTTACCTTCCCCTTGTGTTAATTTGACCATATATATCTCATTTCCTCTCTGTTTCTACTGGTTTGTGTGAGTAAGCACAACATTTTCATTTTGTGAAATCACTCCCCTTCAACTATTTAAATTTATTGGCCATCCTACTGTATTCCATAGTACCAGAATACAAAACTGACCACCCCCTTTCAATCTATCTTGCTATTTTAAAAATAGTGACTCTCCACTAAAACTTAACTTTTTAGACAGGTAAAACTTAAGTTACCTACTTTCACATCTAACTCTAGTGCACACTGCAGTGTTTAGGATAAACCTTTTTTTTTCATCTTACCTTTAAGCATCCCTGTGACTAGCACTTGCTTTAAAACCTGCTGGAAAGCACTAGGAAGTCTTAAACTTGTTAATAAGCAGAAATTAATCGTAGGCACTAAGCAGCCTATAATTGCAAACTACCTTGCTAAGGTAAGGGGAAAACAGCGCTTGTATTTACAAAAAAAAAAAAAAAAAAAGCACCAAACCAGACATGTCCAAGGGTCAGCTTCAGGTGATTTCTCCTGTCCACCTGGTGAATCTGGGCATACTGGGGCAATGCAGCAATTGCATCATGTACAGAGACACCCCTCTCCTCTTACCACCCAACACTACAACCAGCAAGAGATGCACTTAAATAGCCAAACTGGAAGCAAAGCTCTTTCTACCCAAGATTGTGCTAGACAGTCAAGAGGAGAAGGTTAACACCCGCACTACATCTCAAGCAACACATAGAACTTTTAAACCCACACCACCAACACCTACACATAGCTGCACTAAACCCACGTATGTGGAGGCCCTTAACAATAATCTGCCCAAGGAACAAGGACCTCTGAGGCTGAAACGCAAACAAACACCAATCACAACCAAAGTGTCACATAGCTCACAACACCAATGTGTCACCCAACAACAGCCCCTAAGGCAAGGCAACATACCCAACACTTATGTCATAGGTAACTCTATAGTCAGGCACACTGATGTCCCACTCACCAGGCTAAACAAGGAGAAATTTACAGTCAGCTGCCTGTCGGGTGCCAGAATCCACCACATAATGCATGCACTCAAGTCACTCCTCAACAAGTACAAATATGACTCTGTCATTGTCCATGTTGGAGTGAATGACTTGAGACGTACATCCCTGGACTACATGAAAAGAGACATGGAAGAGCTCTTGGATCATGTGGCCCAGGCAGGTATGACCCTAGCCCTGAGTAGCATCTTGCCTTCGCCCAGAATGATAACACAGTGTATAAGGACAAAATGATTGACTTCAACAATTGGCTAAGCTTCTGGTGTCATTCAAAGGGGATTCAGTATCTGTCTGCGTGGGACGATATGATCGACAGACCACGATGCTTTGCCAGAGATGGTCTGCACCTGTCACCCCTGGAATTCAGGTTACTGGCTAAGGCTCTTACCACCCCTATAGTGCCTTTTTTAGGCAAAGTTCAAAGGAAATAAACACCACCGTAACAGGTACAAGCATACAAAATCTGAAGGTAATGCTACTCATTGCTAGAAATCTAAACCTCAAAATGCACTCTCTCAAGGCACTCCTAAAAATGGAGAACATCTGTATCTGTGCAGTAACTGAGACCTGGTTCAAGGCTCCAGAGAGCACCCCTGCAATACCAGGCTACAACTCTTACCACACTTTTTGGCCACCAAACCTGAACTGAAACACTAAAGGTGGAGGAGTGTCCATATTCACCAAGGATATTCACAACACCAGGCTACTTGTCCACTACAGTGCATCTGAAATTCTCCAGGTGCAACTAACACTAAGTAAGGCTGCAATCCAAATTGTAGCTTGCTTCAGATCCCCCACCATGCCCCAAGATTCTCACTACACCTTTCTAAACATACTGGAAAATATTAAGATACAACCAAACACCCTAATACTGAGTGATTCCAACTCCCCTGCCATTAACTGGGAAAACTACTCGTGTATCAGCACCTTTGCCCAACGGTTCTTGGAATCCATAAATTCCAACGCCCTGGATCAACTAATCCTTAGTCCCACCAGGGGCTCCAAAATCCTAGATCTGGTCATTACCAATATGGGAAATCGATGCTCCACATCTATGGTCACCCTCACGTTGGTCAGATCTGACCATAAGCTAATAACCCTTGATATCCACATCCCATCCCCACCCTCCAGTAAGGAAACCTCCATAAAAAACTTCTCCAAAGCCAACTTCATGCTACTCAAGTCAGAAGTGACAAACTTCATGACACCCATGCAGACGGGAACTGAAAGTTCGACTGCTGAATCCTACACTAAGGCACTGTATGAGCACATCCACTTGTGCATGAATCATGTCATCCCCAATAGAACCAAGATGCTCTCCTCCCAAAAAAGGAAGCCAATCTGGTGGTCCCTTGCCATAAACAAACTTTACAACAAAAGGAAGAAACTGTTGCAGAAAACAGTAAAATCCCATGATGCAAAAAACTCCCTTACCAGCCTCAGTAAGAAGCTGAGATCCCTCATAAAATCCTCCAAAGCTAGTTATGAAAATAAAATTGCCAAAGATTCCAAAGACAACCCCAAGGCATTCTATAGCTATGTCAAAAATCTAAATGGCAATGCTCAGATCTGCTCTGAGCTACAACAGAATGGCATTAAATATACTGATCCCAAGGATATTGACAATATCTTGGCATATCAGTTCAGTGCAAACTTTACCCCCATCTCACCCCCTAAAGGGCCCATCTCAATACTGAAAGATTGCCAAATTGTGGTAATAATGGCCACACAGGTAAAAAACGCACTCTCCAAAGCTAAGAATACAGCATAAATGGGACCAGACGACATCCCAGGCTGTGTACTACATGAACTACAAAATGAATTGGCACATCACCTAAGTGTCATGTTTAATCATAGCCTCACCTCAGGCTTCGTGCCCACTGAGTGGCATACATCTAAAGTTATCCCATTCTACAAGGGGGGATCCACCTTCGATCCCAGGAACTACTGCCCCATCAGTCTGATGAGCCTGATCTGGAAGGCCATGGAACATATTATCATGGAACTTATAAACAAAGACATTGGTAACCTTCAAACACTGGACCCCACATAGTTTGGGTTTGTGAAGGGCCGATCTTGTCTCCTGAACTTGATTGACTTCTTCAAATCAGTCTCCAGAGCTGTGAAAAAGGGTAAGGTGGTCCACACAGCCTATCTGGACCTCGCCAAGGCCTTCAACATCATCCCCCACTCGGAATCATAGATAAACATACTAAGCTGGGCATTAATCCCTACGCCACTCAATAGGTTGCCAACTGGCTTACTGACAGAACTCACACTGTAAAAGTCGCTGACTCCAAATCCAGCTCCAGACAAGTGACAAGTGGAGTAACTCAGGGTTCAGTCCTGGGACCGCTCTTGTTTGGCATCTACTTCTCTGAAGTACAGTCCAACACTAAGGGACTCTGGCTAACAAAGTTCACAGATGACTGCAAACTGGGAGCCATTATTGAATCCCCAAATGATGTGGATATTCTACAAAAGGGGCTTACAGAAACAGATGCTTGGTGCAAGAGCCATGGGCTCAAGCTCAATGCCAAGAAATGTATAGTTATCCCCTTTGGGAAAAACATGTACCCATGAATTACCACATAGGTGGCAGTACACTACACACCAAAAGTGTGATAAGAGACTTATGGACACAGGTGGACAGTGGTCTCACCTTCAACAACCACATTGCCACAACAGTCAGGAAATCTTTCTATGTGGCAGACCTCATCACTAAAGGCTTTTCATCCAGAAAAAAGGAGGTCATTGTCCCACTGTACTCATCCCTCATTAGACCCATTATAGAATACAATGCCCCATTTGGTATGTACCTTTCAAGACATCTGCAACAACTGGAAAGGCTGCAGAAATACCTCACTAAAAGAATCACAGGCCTAAAGCAGATGCCCTATGCTGACCATCTAAAAAAACTCCACCTATACTATATGTATATATACTATATGTCGCATATCGTCTACTCAGAGGCAATTTCTGCTTAACATACAAGGCCATGTCAACCCAGAGCTGTTGGACATGCTACGCTTAAAGAAACCCAGTCCCTCAGAGAGGCCTGCTCCAGGGATCCAAACCTTGTCATCACAATGAACAAAACATGGTCGTGGATAGGTTCCTGAACCAGAGACTCCCCAGACTCTGGAGTAGACTGCCAATACATGTGCCTCTTTGGCCCTCTTCAAAAGGAACCTTGATGATTGGATGGGAGATAGGAAATTCATCCCGGGGATCATGTCAGTCGTCCTGCTAGACAGGGGTCCAGGGAAGTAAATACTGTGGGAAGAAATAGCCAGGAAATTGTTATGGCTAGGCTTGTATAGGCCCTAGGGCCGACAGCCTAGTACCAACCTATGAACCTATGAACTTTAATCACACTTTATCTTAGGAATGGGGTTCATTCCCATCATGGTATTAGAAACTCAAAAGACATGGAAAAATTAAAAAACGTGAGGAAGAAAAAGTTAAATTAAAAAAAAACCTGGTAAGCTCTGAATCCCCCAGTCTGAATAACTTCCTAATAGTGCAACTGTTTGTGTCATTTCTCTTAACCAAGAATTGGTCCATTTTACTCTTGGCTGTTTCTGTTTCTTGCATAATCTTTTTTTTAACAATCTCTTTATTGACTTTTCTTAAATGATATTCCCATTGAGTTCAATACCAATAACAAACATTTCAAAATAGAAGAGAAAATATGAGTAAATATCAATGTTAAGTACAAAGAAATGTAATAAAATGGCAGTTTGATATTATCACATATGGTTAGCCAAAAAAGTTGAAGCTAGTTATAAAAACATTCTATAAACTATATACCTATATACATATGTACTGCTTACCAGTAGAACACAGCAATATATAATGTCATTGTGAGTGTACTAAATATGTAGTGATTATCATTGGGGAAGTGGGAAATTCAGTGGAGTTATATCAAGTAGTCCCAAATTTTTTTATTATAAAGATACTTTTTTTGGGGGGGGGGCAGGATGATGAAATAAGTATAGTTTTCTGGTTTAATAGTTAGAAATTGTTAGGAGTCTGTGCGTATTATCTCAAGATTCCAAAATTCAACAAAATTTCTGTTTCGTTTTTGGATATGGATTAAGAATCTGTGTGCTGTTATGTATCTAATAGCTATTTGTCTGAATCCATTCCAGGACAGCTGAGTTCTATCTTTCCAGTTCAATGTGATATAATATTTTATGAGTGTGGACAGTGTAACTAGTATTCATTCCTGTTGCCTCTTTAATTTCACAAGGGGAACATGTAATAGGGCAAATATCCAGAATAATGCAGAGTTCTCATATCCCATTTTGCTTAATCTGACTTTAAGTGAACACCATAATTTGTATGAGCATTTACAGCTCCAAAATATATGAAGTAGGTCAGCATTCTGATTATCACAATGTGGACATGAGGGGGATGAAGTAGATTTAAATTTGTTTATTAATGTCGGAGCAAGGTACGAATTATTTAGTATCATGAACTGTGTGTCGCTCAATTTTCTAAAGGAATATATTTCTTGGTCATTTGAATAGATTGAGTTATTTTGGTCATTAGATATTAGTGGATCTATGCCATACTGGTATATTGAAAATAGTATCTCTTCTTGGAATCTTATTGAGATAATAAGTTTGTATGAGCTGGATATCATTTTTTTTTCTCTGTGTTAGTATGGACAAGAGTGTTTTGACTAAGCTTATGTCATTCTGTATAACTGAAGTATTGTTTACTATTCTGGCACACATATTTCTGGTTTGTCAACATAATTAGGTATTGTTTAGGTAGGTTCAATGTTGTTCTCAGCTCTGGGAGAAATTGATTCCTATATGAATAAATATCTAAGACTGTCAGCTCTCTTAACAAGGGGTATGGTTTTACATTTAGCATTTTATCATTAATCTTAAGGTTAAGATTCATATGTAGAGGCTGCATTATAATAAAGGTATTGTATAAATTCAGTGAGGTAAGAAGTTTTTGTAGCGCCTTAATTTTGCTGCCAAGTGCTTTATGTAGTTTCAGGTTCTTCAAACTATTTTTGTCTAAGAATATAAGAGCTTGGGAGTTTATATTTAATGATTTAACATAATTATAATATAGAATGGTCCAAGTAGGAGACCATGTTTTCTTGCTTGGGTTATATTTAGATATTGCCAGGATCCTGTTGGCTCTTATTATATCATAGTATAATTTGAAGGCTGGGAGTGCCAAGCCTCCCCTTTCTTTAGTGAGAATCAGGTTTTTATATGCAACTTTGATTGATTTAGGATACCATACAAATTTAGAAAGAGTGGAATGTAGATTTTAAAGGAACTTAGTTTCTATTAGTATGTGTGTAGCATTGAATAAGTATAACATTCTGGATAGGATGTTCATTTTGATAGTGGCAATCTTGGCTAATAAGAATAGGTGCAATTTCCCCATCTAAGAAGGTCATGTTGTATTGTCAACCATAGATTTTCCCCATCTAAGAAGGTCATGTTGTATTGTCGACCATAGGTTTGTTACATTGCTTTGGTACATTAATGATGAGTCCTGGTGAAAGTTAATTCCAAGGTATTTCATAATGTATTTGAATTTAATTTCTGTGGATAAGGAGTATATCATTAGCTTGGATGATAAGTTGGTAAGAAATATTAGTGATTTTTCTGGATTTAACTTATAATTAGAAAATTTGGAGTAGGTGCTTATAGAGGTTAAGATTTTCTCAATATCAGAGCTCAGTATTGTAAAATATATATTCAGGTCATCTGCAAAGGCTGTAAAAGTAATCATTGTATTGTATAGATTTGGTATTTGTTGGTAGGTCTTTTGTGTAATAAGTAGAAATAGTGGTTCAATGTATAAATTGAAAAGATATGGTGACGGGGCATCCTTGTCTTGTTCCATTTTTAATATCTATTCTAGATGATAATCTTTTATTAACCTGGAGTATAGTATGCACTTTGGAGTATAATACTTTAATGAGTTTTATAAATTCTGGGGGGATGTTAAAGTATGGTAATATTAAAAGTAAGAAATTTTGATTGATTCTGCCGAAGGCCTTAGATGCATCTATTAGCAGAGCAAAGAGCAGAGAGTTTTTCTGACTAGATAAGTTAACCATAACATCCAGTGTTATGGTGTTGTCATATGTTTGCCTGTATTGAGTAGAACCAGATTGATAGGGTGAAATTGTGCTAGTTATCACCATTTTAATCTATTGGCTAAGACAGAGGCAAATATCTTTATGTCCATATAATTAACAATATGCATCTGTAGTTCCCAAGATTTTAGTTCCCAAGATTTTTGGGATCAGCATTGTCTTTAAGAACAAAAATTGTTTTGAAGCGTTTAAGTGCTGAGCAGTAATATTATTGATTATAAGGTAATTAAATAGATTAAGTAATATTTTAGAAGCTGTTGGAATAAAAGCTTTATAAAATTCCACTGTGAATCCGTCTGGTCCTGGAGATTTATTTGACTTAAGATTTTTGATTGTTGTAATTACTTCTTGAAGTGAAATGGGAGATGAAAGTTATTCTCTCTAATCCTGTGAGAGTGTTGGAAAGTTTAGTTGTTTCAGGAATAATTCCATTTCTTGATTTGTTATATTGTTGGGTTATTCTGTGTATGCATTCAAATATAGTTCTGCAAATAGATGGACCTTGTCCTGGTTGGAGCTGTAATTTTTGTCTTTGTATATAAGCTCCGGGATTATTTGTATAGATATTCTTTGGTTTATTAATTTGGCTAGAAATGTGAATGGCATGTGTGTCCATTCAGCATAGTTTGCTATTGTTTTTATTTCTTGAAAAGAGAGATTATTAGCATTTAAGAGAAACAATTCTCTCTGTTGTAAAGCTATTTGTTTTTCTATTTCTTGGTCGTAGTTTGTAATTTATTTTCAAGTTCAGTAATTTTGTTTTAAGTGATGTCTCTTTAGCTGTATGTTTCTTCTTATAATACACTGCATTATTCCTCTAATTACAGCCTTTACAAAGGCCCATTGGATATCAAAGGGAATTTGGGAAGAGTCTGATTGTGTGAGAAGGTCATTAAGTATAATTTCTACATCCTGAATTATTTCCTCTTTAGTTAACAGGCTGGGATTTAAGGTTGAGTTAAAATGGTTAGAGTTGTCATCTGCCTTTCCAGACCAGCTAATAGTGAGCGTAATTTTGGAATAATCTGAGAAGAATCTTGTGTCCATATTATGTGCTATATCAAAATTCAAAAAGGCATTTGATATTAGGAAAAAGTCCGGTCTAGACCAAGTTTTATGGCATTGAGAGTAAAATGTGTATTTGCCACTAGGATTATTTTTTGTCTGCATATGGCATAGATCAAAAAAAATAAAGTCCCTTTTAACTCAATAAGTGCATCAACTGCTTGTGGGTTATATTAAGTGTTAGTGTTTGACCTATCTATGAGAGAGTTTTGAACAATGTTCCAAGCTCCCGCTCTAATAAAGTAATGATCAGGGAAGTTAGCTAATAACTTATATAGGGATACTATGAAGTCCTGTTGTTTTATGCATGGTGCATAGATGTTTAAAAGAAGTATATGTTTATTAACATTTGGGGATATAATCTTTATATAGCACCATCTGCCTTCTGGATCAATATCATGTTTTAGAATATTGTCTTGGAATGTTTGCTTAACAATAATTGCAACCCCTTTGCTATTTTTCTTGTCCCCTGAAGCCACAATTGTCTTAATCCATTTTTTTCCTTAACTCCTGGTTCCATTGTTCAGTTAGCATATGAGTCTCCTGTATCATGATTATATTCGCTTTGGACTTTATTGTTAAATGAAAAAATAATTTCCTCTTTTTAGCTTTCTGAATCTCCTTAACATTCCAAGATTCAATATTACACATTGTATAGGGTTAATTCTTTTGTAAAAAGTGATACCTCATGAAACTTCCAAATAAACAAATGAAAATACACATAAAAAGGCAAAATAATAATAGTGTAGATAATCCATTTTTATTGGAACCTAATTTGCTGAACAACTCTGTTGCTACTGAATTGTCAGTAGGTGATGAATTCAACACATTAGAAAAAAAATGTGTTGAAATATAAGAGACTACAGTGGGATATTTTATTTTTGAAGCCTGTTTATCATCAAATAGAGTACCTAGGGGCTTAAGAGTAAAGTGTGTACCTGCAGGACACAATTTTTCTAAAGTTCTCTTAGATGCTTGGCAAGCCCTGAATGAAAGTACAGGGCTTCACTATGTTGAGACCATTGTTGGAAGAAAACACAAAAAACTATGACTACATAGAATAATATTATTATTTTGAGCTATAATAGGCTCAAAAATACTATTTTAGCAAGCAATTTTGAAGCTAAATAGTCTAGGGTTCTGGACAAAATTGTTGCTGAAAATGAGAATCAAAAGAAACGTAAAATGAAAAAAAATTTGCTAGAGATAAAAAGGATTATGAAGAAGGGGTGAACTGTTTCTTTAACAATAGCAATGAGTGTCCTGAATCTGCTGCCACTCAAACTAATGAAGAGAATGAAGTGACAAAGATGTTGCTAGGCGGACTAGCACAGCAAAACCCAGGAGAATGAGTTCTGAAGTGGAGTCAGTGGATTATGTGACTGAAAACAGAGGAAAACAATTCACAAAAGAAAGACAGGGAAATAATTATTATTGAAATACTAGCACCAAATCCAACAAAGGAAATTTTCAAAAGGTGGATGTCTATCAAGATGGAGGGACAGGTATGAAATCATGGGCTCAAGTAGCATCCAAGAAACCACAGCAACAAGGGCAAATCAATCAACAAAAGGAAATTTATTCTGGAAAAAAAAGAAGATGGCAAAAGGGATTTCAGGGCAAAAAGAATTACAAAGGAAGTGGAACAACAATTACAACCATTGAACCAAGGTACTGTGACTGACTCATTTAAAATTATTAATTTTTCAAATGTGGTGTTAAACAAACACCATATTATGGTATTAAACATGGGATTGACTTTTGTGCCTTCTGCTAGGGCTGACTTGATAAATACCATAAATGTACTTAGAGAGTTTTTCAGAAAATTAAATTTAAAATTTTATTTAAAGACTGTAATAACTCTAATAAAGTTCAGGAAAAAGCATTATTTAGAAAACCTAGCATGTTTAACCCAGTTATTAGGCCAGAATTGGAAGCATTTTTGGTGAAGTGAGAATGATGTGAGAAAATGATTGTATGACAAAAGTGAACCTGTATTTTATAATTTAAACAAAGAAGAAAAAATCAATTGTTTGAGTTAAAAAATGACACTAAGCTGTATACTACAAAAGCAGATAAAGGCAATGCAGTTGTGCTGCTTAATACGACATTTTATATAGAGAAAATGACCTTGATGCTAAAGGATGACAAGTTTTACCAAATAACACTGTGGGCATCTGTTAAAAAAGCATATGGAGTTGTTGATGCTTGTATAAAAGAATAGTTTTAGATAATTTGATTGACAAAGCAACAGTGGAGTTTTTTAGAGTAGAAAAACCCAAACTGGAAAGGTTTTTTGGACTTCCCAAAATCCAGAAAAACCTGAATTGCCCTGATTTTAGACCAATATTAGCCAGTCAAGGCAGTAAGATGGAACCTCTAGCCATCTTCATTGATAAATATTTACAGAAGTTGGTCATACAAAGTAAATCTTATATTAAAGATTCCTTTGAATTTAAAAGTTTAGTTAAAAATGTGAAAATAGATGATTCCATGTGGTTGGTTACAGTAGATATTGCCTCATTATATACAGTCATACCATATGTAGAAGAGTTGGAAATGGTGAATAGGGAGCTTTATATTTCAGGATTATTTAATACTAGACAAGTGAGATTGTTCACAGAAATGTTGGATGTTATTTTACCATATAATTTTTTTTGAGTATAATGATGAAATATACAGACAAAAAAATGGTGTAGCTATGGGGTCTGCTATGGTCCCCAGCTATGCAAATATAGTCCTGATGAACTGGGGAAAAGAAGTTATTTTAAAATCAGTTTTTGAAAAACATATCATCATGTACATATGCTTTATTGATGATTTGTTTTTTTATTTGGGAGGGTTCCAAATAAGAACTCTTAGATTTTATTAAACATGTGAATGAATCCACAAGTTACCTTCCATTGACATTTAATTATAGGAAGGACAACATTAATTTTTTGGACATCAATGTGTACAGATCTAGCAATGCTGTAAAAGTTAAGATATATAAAAAGAAAGTGCAACGCAACAGCTATATCCACTATAATCGCATGCATAAGTTTAGCCTGAAAAGAAAACATAGTGAAGGGGCAATTCACTAGAATAAGCAGGTTAACAGATGAGGCAGTATTTTTTGAAAAAGAATGTGAAGAACTCAAAAGGAAATTTCAAGAAAGAGGGTACCCCAAGGACATCATTAATAATTCCTGGCTGGAAGTAAAAACTGTAAGGGAACATAAGGTAGCAAATGTAAATAGCAAGTCAAAAGAAAATGATTTTTCCTTAGCATGTATTTTACAAAATTCAGTAGATTAAAGTAAAATCAAAGGAATAATCTAGAATAATTGGAGATTCTTAATGAATTTTCAAGAAATTAAAAATGTTGTAAGGGAGACCCTGTTTTTGTCTCTAAAAGAGGAAAGAGTTTAAAAGACTTTTTTTAAGAAAAAGTATTTATGCTCAAATATGCCTGATGTTTTGGAAGTGGGGATGAAAAGATGTAACAGCTGTAAGTTATGTCAATATATGAAAGAAGTTAAGAATTTTGTAGTGACAGCAAGAAACTTTGAAATTAGGTTGAATAATTTGTATAATTGTTGGTCCAAATATGTGGTACACATGGCTCTGAGTGAATTATGTCCAACATTTTATATAGGAAGAACCATTAGAGAATTCTACATGCAAGTGAATGAACATATAAGAACAGCAGACAAGATTGATGTAAGCAATGCATTGGCAAAACCTGTTAAGCAAAAACATTTGTTAGAAAAAATAAGGCATGCTTCAAATTTGTAATAATTGATAAAGTTAATGGTTTTGATCATAGGTTTGATGCAGAAGATGAACTGGATTGGAAAGAATATTGCTGGCAAATCAGGTAGAATGCATGTGTATACCCTGGTTTAAATGATAGGGAAAACTTTAAAGTTATTCTTAGAAGGAAAGGGTTAAGACATTAAGTGCTTTGTGCCACATGTTATTGTTGCTAAGCATTTAAATAAGTTTGTTCATTATACAACGTGGTCTGAAGAAGTTCCATGAAGGGAATGAATGTGCTTACCAGTTGGATTTTTATGTAATAAAGTCATTTTGTGTTTTTAGCCATTTGTTTTTTTATTAATAAAAAGTGAATTTGTATTGTAATTACAGCAAGCAGTACATTATCTCTTCCTGCCCTTTCTGCATGCCTACTCAGATAGCTACTTGGCCTGGAAGAGATTAAAATTATATCTAAGAAGTATTTACTAAAGTGATAGATAAATAACCATGTAACTAGTAAATCTCTAGAGTAGAATGGACTGAAAATATGGTAGATCAGTTTAAAAACATCACATCGCTAAGAGTCCAGATGCATGTCCATTCTCACAGCACTGTTGAGCTATCCTCAGCTCATTCAGGGCTATATATATAGTCATACTATGTAAGAGAGCTAGAAAGGTGGAGTAGTTGTTAGTTGGCATTAACCTACAGCATGGTGTAGATAGGGTATTGTCAGAGTTTTTAGAACCAATACATCTACATCATATAAACTTTGTTGTAGAACAGGTTAGTATGTGTTATCATAGAGGGAACTATCCCTTTCCAAGACAAAATCTGGCAATCAATAGTCTACATATTGCTATGAGGGTAGCAGTAATATGCGCCTTTCTATTATATTATATACAATAAAACCAATCATTTCAACTGTCAAAAGTCTGTGTGCTGTATAAACAAAATTGAAGACTCATTTAAAAAAAAAACATCTTAACAAGAAAATAAGATTGTATATATATATATATATATATATATATATATATATATATATAGTTACACTTACAGTCTTTGCTGACCATGCAAACATACTAATAACTCAAAGTCAAAGCCAGCTTAAAAGAAGGCTGATGCATCCTAGTACATCATTTAAAATGTTAGTATTACATTCTTAAGTTAGGCATTATACCTATTTAGCATCATTTTTGTTCAATATATCTGCCATAAATTATTTCTTTTTGTAACAGGCAGTGAATCATGACTTTTAGTCTAAAGCATTGTTCATCCTGCTAATAGATATTGGATTTCAGTGAGAAGAACTAATGCATTTAATCTATAACATTTCTTACAGTTTTGTTTGCTAGGCTATGTAATGCATCAGTATGTAATCATGCTGCATAGTACTCACTTCTCTATAATCAAAAAATATCTGCATAGTACTCACTTCTCAGGGAAGCTTAAAGAGAGAAAAAAACACACACACTTTGCAATCTGTGTAATAATTATTGCTTTTGTTAGATTATTTTTAGTTTGGCACCAGTTTAGAGTCGATTTGCAAGTCCTGTATGCAATGCAGTCTCTTGTAATGTCTCAGCCTTGCTTATGAGCTCTTCTGTTGAATGTGCAGTTGTTCTCATCATCTTGGAGCTTAATGACATCAATCAAAAGACTTTGTTCCATTTCCTTGTTGTTTGGGCATGTTTCTTTAGTAAGTACTTTGCTAGAGTCATCAGTGCTTATTTCTTTATTTGTGTCTTGTTCGTCAGCTTAGGTGAGAATCTGCTGTTACCAATGTTGGAATAGGCATAAAGTTGCTTGTTTCATGAAGTCTTGAGTGATTACCGAGTTGAAAGGTCAGGCGGCCCTCATGGGAGTGAGATTTGCATATCTAAATACAGCAGGGCCACGATTTTAGCAGCAAAAACGTCCAGAAAGGGTTTTGAGTTAAAATTAGGCAAATATTGGTTAAATCAGGTCAGAAACATAACTGGAAATGATCAGAAGTCCATTAAAGTAGTATTTTATAGTTTGTTTCAGTTTTTACCTTCGTTTGTGGGAACTTCATTAAAAGCTTTCATGAATGCTGTTTTGGCTTCTTTTATTGTAGAGGATGAGTATTTGCTGCCATTATGCTGAAAAACAAGCACATTGGGACACTTCATCTGGAATTTTATGCTCTTTTGAATTGGGTAAATACAAAAGGCTGATAATTTCTATCTTTCTTGTTTTATTTGTAAAGGGAGGTCTTGTGTAAAGTAGATTTTATTGCCATCCCACATTATAAGCCCTTTTTTTCTGCAGCTGACAGAACTGTAGATACATCTTGGTAGTTAAGTAGTTTAAAATACACTCATCTTGGTTTATCCATATTGGGTGAAGGTCTGAGTGTTCTGTGTGCTTTTTCACTAGTAATCTGTTTTGCCAGGTAGATGTTCTCTAGCAGTATTCCCAGGATTTCTTGTATATGTTGCATTAGCTTAGATTGCTCAGTACTTTCCGGAATACCTTTGATGATTACATTATTTCATCTCGATCTTGCCTCTAGATCTATAATTTTTTGTTGAAGTTCTTGAATATATTTTATGTTCTTATCAGAGTATCTTTGAAGTTGGTCAGTCTTAATTTTGTTTTCAAATACCTTGGCCTCTATTATTTCCATCCTGTTTGCTATCTGAGCAATAGAACTCCCAAATGATTCCAGTTGGTCTGAAAATTTTGAATGATCATTTGAATTGGTTGTAGGGCTGTTTTCAGCTCATCCAGAGTTGTAGATTGTTATTATTTAGCTTTAGTGGTAGTTTTACTTGCTTCTTGCAGCTTCCCAGTTCGAGGTCTCGTTGTTACTGTGCCTTTCTCAGGTGAAGTGCAGAGAATTTGATTTTTGTAACTTCTGTATCCATGTTGTCGGGTTCCTTAGACATCTTTTCTTGTCTTTTTATTTTGTGTCTACAGTTTTATTTTCCCAAAGGTATTTGTCAGGTATTCGCCTTGGATGGATTCGGTAGATTAGTGCAGTAGGCCTCACAATATTAGTCAGCACCATGTGCTTGCCCAGATCCAAATTAATCTAAGATGAGACTGTGGCATTTAAATATTCAATATTTGTTCGAGGCAGTGTTTCTCTATCCGATGGTTGTATTTTGAGTTAGATAATTCATTTCTGTACCTAAATATTTAGTTAGTTTTGTTTTTCCTTGTAGGAGCAAAGTGGATAAAATGCTCATTGGGTAGCAGCCCTCTTGAATCTTGGGTCCATTTTACTCTTAATATATTAATAAGGCAGCTATTAATCTGTTAAAAATCTCTTGATAAAGAAAATTGTTAAATATCTTTCCAGATGTAAATACATCACTCTGACATATAATTCATGGTCAGGATTCATATTACTTGCCTAATAAAAATCCAACTTATTGTTAAACTTGACTTCCCAACCAACAAACCATGTTGTATAACATTTCATTAGTTGGTGTACTTATATTCTGATTTCAAGAGTGTTACTATACAGTAGTGTTAAAAACATTTACCAAGAACAGAGGCTAAACTCAGAGGTATATAGTTCTGAACTGAAGTTTGTTTACCATACATACATATTTGAACTCTACCATGCTTTAAAAAGGTGATAAATAATTCTACCAAATGTTGTACTAAAACATCCTTATGCATACATTTAAAAATATTCCAGTATGTTGATAGGGCCCAATGTCTTTGTACATTTTTAAAAGGCATAAGGCACCAAATATTCACAAGCAACAGAAAATATGTGAAACAGCAGTTCTCTTCCACTGTAGCACATGTGATTCATATTCATGTTGTTAGTCAGTAGCCTTACATTGCTATCTTTTCAATTCCAACAAAGGACAAGATTATGTGAATGTACTGACATTACACAAATAACACTGTAACACAAATATAAATCAAAAAGCAGTATATAACATATCATCTTATTGTTAAGTGAAATATTTACAAAATGATAATTAAAACTGATGTGTATATATATATATATATATATATATATATATATATATATATATATATATATATATATATATATATTTAAGAGAGAGAGAGGCTTGCATACCAACATATTACTGTGTATGAAATGATGTTCCTGATGACTTTACGTGGAAATTCACATATCTGTTGACACTGTTTTTATTATCCATTTAATCATCAGCACCATTATCATATGTTAGATAGACACACTATACTGACTTTTTTAGTTCTCTTGAATTATTTACACAGTACTTATTATTTTCAGTTGTATATTTTATAAACCTTAAATCTGTCTTTCTTTTCCCTAAGTAAATGATGTATATTGCTTATTATAAGTTACATAATTATTCTACTGGAACACAGCAACCAGTGTGTGCAATGCTTTCAAACTGTAGGAGATGTCTGTTTATCACAGTATATGCATGTAAATTCATTGACGCACTACATACATCTAGAGATAATTTCGAAGATAAGTCAACCTCCTGCACATTTCTGTGTGGTGAATGTAAACTGGAACACAAAAAAAAGACACAGGAGGACACAGTGAGGACATGCAAACATCAACTGGAAAGCACCCCAGCTGAGAATCAAACTGAAGAACCTTTTGCTATGAAGTAGGAATACTATTCACTACACCGCTGTGCTGTTCCATTTGAAGTCTGCATGTCTTTCCTATGCCCATACTGGTTGTCCCCGGATGCTCCAGTTTCTATCCACATCACAGTAATAGGATGGTAGTTGAATTGTCAGTGCTCCAAGTTACACATGAATATATGTGCATCTTGTATGTGAGCATGTAAGTGGGCATCCTGTAATGAATTGCCATCTTGGCCAGCAATAGTTCTTTGGTTTCTGCAAATTGAACTAAAGTCAGTGTAGGCCCTGGCTTCTCCACAGCAAACAAGATATCAGAAGATGAATGAATGAATGAATGAATGAATGAATGAATGAATGAATGAGTACATGTGTGCGTGTGTGTGTGTGTGTGTGTGTGTGTGTGTGTGTGTGTGTGTGTGTGTGTGTGTGTGTGTGTGTGTATGAGAGCATATGCATGAGTGTGTGTGTGCATATGTCTGTCTGTCTGTGACAGTATAACAGTATGACAGTGTGTGTGTGTGTGCATGTGTGTGTATGTGTGTGAGCGTATGTATGAGTGTGTGTTTGTGTGTGTGTGTGTGTGTGTGTGTGTGTGCATGTGTGTGCATGTGTCTGTCTGTGACAGTATGACAATATGACAGTGTGTGTGTATGTGTGTGTGTGTGTGTGTGTGTGTGTGTGTGTGTGTGTGTGTGTGTGAGTGTATGTATGTGTGTGTGCCTGTTTGTGACAGCATGACAGTATGTGTTTTTGTGTGTGTGTGTGTGTGTGTGTGTGTGTGTGTGTGTGTGTGTGTGTGTGTGTCTGTGAGTGCATGTATGAGTGTGTGTGTATTTACGTGTGTGTGCATCTGTGAGTGTTTGACAGTGTGTGTGTGTGTGTGTGTGTGTGTTTGTGTGTGTGTCTGTGAGTGTGTGACAGTATGTTTGTGTGTGTGTGTGTGTGTGTGTGTGTGTGTCTGTGTGTGCCTTTGTGTGTTTGTGTGTGTCTGTCTGTGTGAGTGTGCATGTGTGCTTGATTGTGTGTGAGTGTGTGTCTGTCTGTGTGAGTGTGTGTGTGTGCTTGATTGTGTGTGAGTGTGTGTCTGTCTGTGTGATTTTGAGTGTATGTGTCTGTGAGTGTGTGGCAGTGGGTGTATCTGTGTGTGTGTGTGTGGCAGTGTGTATGTGTGTGGGGGGCTGTGTGTGTGTGTGTGTGTGTGTGTTTGAGTGTTTGAGTGTGTATGTGTTTGAGTGTGTGTGTTTGAGTGTGTAAGTATGTGTGTTTGTGTCTGTGTGACTGTGTGGCAGTGGGTGTGTCTGTGTGTGAGTGTGGGACAGTGTGTTTGTGTATGTGCTTGTGGGGGGCTGGGTGTGGGTGTGAGTGTGTGCATGGCTGTGTGTGTGTTTTTGTGTGTGAGCGCGTGCGCGTGTGTGTGTGAGTGTGTCACAGTGGGTGTGTCTGTATGTGTGTGTCACAGTGTGTATGTGTATGTGCGTTTGTGTGTGTGTGTTTGTGCGTGGTTTCTGCATTTTCTCTTCAGACATTGTTAGTTCATTCATGTCCTCTTTGCATTTCTAAATAAGAAGTAAATTATACACATGCTACTTCTCCAGTGATATTCTAAGCACTCTGCTACTTCTCCAGTGATATTCTCAGCACTCTGCTACTTCTCCAGTGATATTCTCAGCAGTCCGCTACTTCTCCAGTGATATTCTCAGCTGTAAGTCGCACTGAACTCACCATGGTTTGTGAGAGAGATCACCATTTTATCAGGTAATTGGAGAACTACAACACAAGGACATAACAACCTGAGTCCTTCAAAAGTAGACAGTGCTAGGGACTATTTTGTAGCAGTTGCATCCATTCTTCATAGGAGACAGAAATCAAATGTGCATACAAAGAGAAGGCATAAAAGAAAATGCTACACATTTCTAAACACAACAGCATTTAGTATGCCCAAGAGCATCAGACTTTTTTTATAATAGTATACATGTGAAAACAAGTAATCACATTTTAGATTACGGATGCTCACTTAGTTAAATTATTTTATCTTAATAGTATAAATACAATTTGGATAACATATATATGGATCAATCCAACCTGCTATGCTATCACTGGTAGCTGTAACGAATAATATAAGCACTACTGGGTTAATGTATATATGGCCCACTATAGTCTGCTGTGCTACTACTGCCAATTGTGTTTTATAAGTAACCCTTCACCTGCTTGCAGGTGTAGCAGAGCATGTTTCCTTTGGTAATGAAAAGTGATAGAACATTTAAGGACATATTGATTTCATGCAAATTTCTGAATGACAAGGAGCAAAGTAAATATGTCTACAGAAGCTGCAGCATGTCTCCTTAGAGAGTCTGAAGCAACTAAATTAGAGCAAAATGTCAATCCTCAGACAGTGAGTTATGAAACAAGGTTATACCAAAGGATGTAAGACAAATAGTTCCAGGCCTCTTTAGGAAAATACAAAAGGAATGAAAGCTCATGTTTTCTAGGAACATTTCTCACACACAGTTTTTATCATTACTAAACTGCATTTCACATTGAGTTTTAAAATGTGTTACGACATTTAACTTTTTGGCCTGTACTGATATTCTCTTTTTTATGCAAAATAGCTTAGATCAAACTTAGTGTCTCTGCACCTTAATTAAAGTTATCAGATTTGCATTTATAAAATTGTTTTTAATGGATGATTGCATGTAACAATTAAGAATCAAAGTTTTGGGCAGCAGTTAAAACTGCAAGCAGCATAACTAAAAGCGTACCTTACAGAATAGGACACACACCTACCACTTTTCATTCATTTTCAACAGTCAGTTTAGGGGTTTGGGGAGTCAGCTGCCTTGCCATCAAGCAAAGGCTGAACAATAGGACCCATTCTTGCATTGGATGCTAGTCAGTGAGATGTTCCTGATAAGGTGCAGGATAGCTACTCTGTGAACCTTCTTTGTGCTGGTCAGACATGATTCAAGTTTAAGGTGATCAGCCATTCATTGAATGCTAACATGTTGGCAAATAATGTTATGATATTTGAAACAGTTGTCTATTATTTTTTTTTTCATTCACTACTTCTACCTTCCACATCTTTTAAATGCTATCTTTGCATTTCTAAATACTTGCATTCTTGGAAAAATAAGTGCTGTTATTATACCACTCAATGATCACACCTTTTTATTCTCCTTCTGTGTGAAAGGCCATTTTTATGAGACTGCCTTCTTTGGCTGGTAACAAACCCTGATTTATGATATCTATGTATTTTCACTTTTTCTTATTTGTGATAGATAATCACATCACTGGCAGCCTCATAAACTCGATTAAAATATAGGACTGATGTCAGAAAATATCAATGTCTACCATCTTTTTCTTTCACTGCTTCTCTGGTAATGCATCATTTTCAGCTGCTGAACTCCAATAAATCATTTCATTCATCCATACTTTCATTCTTTCATACCAAGATCCTACTAGGAGTTTTTTTTTTTGGGGGTAGGAATATAAGGTAAAGAACTACTCCTTGAGGTCCATCATGAGATGATCACACAAAGTAAACACACATGTACAGGCTGTTTAGAAGACTGATAACTCATATATCAGCTTCTTTTTAGGAAGTGTGAGGAAACAGCAGACTATGTTGAAATATGTCACTATCAGGAAGAGGAAATACAATCTCAGCACAGAAGGAAATCAGCCAGAAAATAAGATGACCAACCAAGAGTTGTGTGACAGCAACAAAAAACAATGACTTTGGGTAAGTATATTTAATTTACATATAATTTTAGATTTATTTTCTCATTTCTCATTCCCTTAATGATTTGACATTGGTGCATTCACCTCTAGTGTTCTCACCTCAATTTTTCTGATCAACCTACTGTTTCACATGACATACCCCAGTATCACAATCTCAAAAAAGTGATTATACTTTCCTATTTTCTCTGTACCATGTATCATATTTCTAACATCTCTGCAAAGATGGTTTTGCACCTATGTCTTCTACCAGTAGTTCTGTATTGTCTTTTCCATAGAACACGCTATGTCACAAATCCTTGGACTCTGTCTTCATCACTAAATAGGAAGTGTTTGATTTGGTTTTGAGCATAGCCTTACCATTGCTAAACTCCTATTCACTAAAAAGTGCTGAGAATTTGAAGTTATAAGGCATTTTTTAAATCAAGCTCGACTTCCTTTTGTTTGACTGCCAGCTATTCTTTTCTCATTTTGTTTCCTGTCATTTTGTCAACTAAAAGCCTTTGACCACTTCCAGAGCCACAAGACATAAGATTTTGGCTTTGTACTCCATGACTGTTTTTGTCATGGTTATCACACCAGTCTTTACTGAAGGCTTCCTGCATCTTTTGTGAATGCATCCTGCATTTCTTCGCTTCCACATTATAAATATGAATGCCAGGCTTGGATATGACACAGCACTGGTTGACATAGAAATGTGATCATTAATGTGTGTATAATGACCCACCACTGGGCCAGTAATCAAGGAGCCTCAATCCTCACCACTGGCACCACTAGGGTACGTACACTGGAAGGATGACAAGTGCTCACACAGTATTTCCAGATACAGCTGTATGCATCAAGTAGAATTTCTCTTATGAGCACACAGAGACTACAGTCAGTCCAGGGCTTGTTTCTCACTCTACCTGCAGATCCCCAATAACACTTCCCACTGGCACAGCTATAGAGTTGAGATCTCACCCGAGTGACCAAGCCAAGACCTTCAGCACCCTCTTTGTCCAACCAGTGTTAAGTGTCCCTACCCAAGTAGCTGACACACACACACTCTTTGAAGTTTGATTTACACACACACACACACACACACACACACACACACACACACACACACAATGGAGAAAGGCTGGCACAGGTTTACTAGCTATGCCCCCTTCTGCCCAGACTGTAAGGTAGTTATCACTGCCACCAGTCAACTCCTTATTATCTACTTTAAGGCCCTTAACAAATGGGGTCCAATTTTACTGTGTAATATTAATACTGATACAAATGGTAGTTTGACCAAGATCAAGGCTATTAGGAGTGGCCCACAGTGTCACCCAAAAAATATGCAAGTACTCTCAAACCTTAAATATCTCTACACAGATCAGATACAATAAAATGTTTAAATATATTTAATAATAAATAAAGGAACAAGACAATACTAGATATATATTCACAGTAACATCAGCATTCAAAAACCAAGGGAAATATTTAAAACAACAATACAGGACAGTCTGAAATAAATTAAAAAAATATCTAAACTAAGCTTTATTATATTCCTGACTATATATAAGACAATTGTACCATAACCAAAGAACTTACTAACAGAGCAAGGTAGATGTGATGAATGGATCTTCTAGTTGTTGTCAGGTCCAAGACAGGATACAGAATGCTGTGTCTCACTCAGAGACTTCTCAAATTAATATCTAAGATATTACTGCTGGGATTGTTTACAAAATGACATCATTTCTTGTCATCTGACTTCTAGTCTCCAGGCCAAAACAACCATTGATGAAGCTGGCAGTATTTAACATCTACCTATACAAATATATAGACAAGAGCTTTTTCTCAGATTTCTGTCAGATGCTGGAAGTCCTAAAACAATTGTTTTCCTTTATGCTTTCAAGACTAGTAATTAATTCACCCTAAAGACAATACAGAAAATTTCTTAGTACAGACATTGTGTCTCCTGCTATATTGAAAACTGAAAGATGCCATCTTTTATGGTCTTACTATAAAGCAATTTAATTTCAGTTGTTTTTCTAAAATTTACTAGACTGAGGTTCACCTCCTGCATCCCATTTTCCACTGTTAAAATATATACTTTTAAACAGTTACAATAGTGTGTGTACATTTCTGTTCTTTTCCAGTAGGGCATACTGTGGTTCCATTTTAAACACAAGCATTTTGCAAATACCCTTTCAACACACACGTCTGCACAAGCAGTTTGATATACACATGGCATACAGTTGTAATACATTTGCAACACAAGCATCCTATATAAATCATTTCAATATTCAACAATGACATATAATTATTTACAAAATTCCAGCTAGCTGGGCTGGCAGTATGACCTTTTGTCACAATGTGATTCCAAGTTTTTCATTAAAAAGATCTTGACTGTGATATTTTGAGGATTTCTCCTATCCAAAGTATGGTGATCTTAGAATTAGTTTAAAGGAGTGCAAGATTGGGGTAAAGGGGGCATTATAGCTCTAGTTTATGTTGCACTCTTTTGAGATTGCAATATCATGGAGCCTAGTAATAAAATGCAGAAACATAAGTGCTGATATTTGTAATCTTCATGTCAGAGTATTTTGGGGAACACTTCTCCAGCAGCAGCATGATAAAAGTACAAGATTCCACCAGACATTCTTTTTATGATATCAGTGTCACCTCTGAACCACCTGATTTCCCTCTTGTCAGTAAAATACATTTCTTCTCATATTGTATTACAATTTTAGGCTATTTTTACCTAATGCAAATTTCTAGATCATGAGATAATGAAGACAAACTTGACCACACTCGGGTCTCTAAATCATCTACATGTTTGACTAATCAGAGGTCATCTGAATTGTCAACTTTAATATACAAATCTGAATCCTGAAAGAGTCAGATGTGTTCTTTGGCTGGCTATCCACCCACCCTCACAACACATTAATTTACCTCACTAGCTACAAGTTTATCCCCATTGGTTACCAATACTAATTTCAGTCCCATGGCATTGAGTGATAGATGACAACCAAAATGTTGTTAAATTATGTTACTGTCTCTCTCACTCTCTCTCTCTGACATTTTAAGTGACTTTTGCTGTGATAACTTGTTATTAGCTTGTAATGTGTGTCAAGTGAGATTTTGTTCCTTAAAAAAAAAAAAAAAAAAAAAAACAGCACTGATGAAAGACGTGGGTTCTGAAGTTGTCAATATTGTTATGCATCTCTCAGAAGTAAAAACGAAACAAAAATCTTCAGATTCTTCAAATTCTTTCTTAATTTGGTAGTTTAAAGTATATTTAGCAGTTTATGACACCATATGGTAGCAGAAGAAAAACAAGTAACATTTTAAAACTGCATCTACTATGCATCATTCAGATTTACATTGGTCTTTACCAGTATGGCATCAGTATCAGCTATGCTCCAGGTACTACCTTCTCAGGTTAAAACCAATCTCAAACTACTAACATTTTCCTTCAAAATGTAGAAACACCTAGATACAAATATCACAGAGTCTTCATACCTGCAAACCGTCTACAGTTCTATGATGATGTCTCAAAATCAAGTTTAACTATGTTATCTGAGATAATGGCAAAGCATGTAGTTATGCAAACAAACTCTATGTGCATGAAGATAAATGGATTGACCTTACAGTCCCTACTAGATCCAAACAACATGGGGAGTTTAAAAGTAAACCAGCCTGGTGCATCCACATATACAGATAAAAAGTACAATAAAAGAAAACACTTCTTAAATTGCATAGCCAAAAAAAGACCCTCAAATGAAGGTTAATATTTAACAGTTTTTGAAAGATCTAAAAATACCATCAGTAATACAAACACATCCCATGAACTTGGACTGGCATCATAAGCTAAAGGCAATCACAAATCCTTCAGTAGCTACATTAGGAAACAAAAGAATAGCACACGGCATTACTCCGAGCTTATAAAAATTATCACTGCCTACTCAGATTCAGTAAATAAAGACAACAAACTAGAAAAGAAATTCAGTGCACATTGCATTTCTGAAGTAACTATCCAAAGCCCATATATCCTACAAAATCTACACCCCCCCCCATCCAACTAAAGAGCACTTGCTAAAGGTACTCTGCAAAATGAAGGAAAAAAATCATCCTTGGAGCCTGATAATATATGAGGTTGTCTGATAAGCAGTACAAGACATGCCTTAGTGGGCCCACTCTTATGTTATTCAACCCGTGTTTTGCTATTGGTTTTGTCCTTGAAGTACTGGGTGCAGCTGTTGTGTTCCCATTTCATAAAGGGAAACCCAGCACTGGTGCTGGAAACTTCGGACCCATTATCTTGGCTAGTTTTCTGCAAAGCCACAGATCATACCATTTACTCTGTAATTATAAATGGTATCAAAAATTTTTAAAATACAAAAGATTGGAATCACTGTCCTGTTATTCAGTGTCCTAGAGTCCCCTAAAGGGTGATGTGTGCCTTGCCTTACAAAACATTCAGGATCCAATAGTCCAAGACCTCTTATGTCATCACAAATCAAACAGTCCCACTAACACTAGAACTAAGTATCTAATAATTATTCAGCAAATAAAACATAAAGGAGTGGCGGATTTGTCATATAATACTTACCCTTTCTCTGGAATAAACTTCCACACAGAATTAAGTAATGTGACACACTACCTTCCTTCAAAAAAGAAATAGACAACTGAATGGGTATCCTATAGTTCACCTCTAGCATGAATGGCCTTTCTGTCCTTGAAAGAGAAAGTAAGGTCTAAGGGGGAAGGGAGATACTGGCAAGGCATAAATGGCCACAAGGCCCAGTCACTTGTTTTAACTATTCATAGGTTTATAGGTAGGTACTAGGCTATTGGCCCAACGGCCTAAATAAGCCTAGCCAACAGGTTTCCCTGGCTTACGCCACCCAAGAAAGTGAATTTCCTGTAGCCCTGTTGAGCAGAGCCACAGAAGTGATCCCCTGGGTGTACTTCCTATTTCCCATCCACTCATCAAGATTTTTCTTGGAGAGTGCTAATGAGGAATCTTGCTTGACATAGATGGGTAGCTTGTTCTAGAGTATAGGAAGTCTCTGGGACAGGAATCTATCCCTCCAGCATGTCCTGTTTATTGTGGTGACAAGGTTTAGATCCCTAGAGTGTGTGGCTGTGGGGGGATTGGGATTTCTTTAGGTGTAGCATGTCTAACAGCTCTGGATTTAACATAGCTTTATATGTTAGGCAGAGATTTCCTTGGAGTAGGCGATATGCTACAGAGTAAAGCTGGAGTTTTTTGAGACAGTCAGTGTAGGGCATCTGTCTGAGGCCAGTAATCGCCTTTGTGAGGTACTTCTGTGGCCTTTCTAGCTGCTGCAGATGTCTTGTGAGGTACATTCCAAAAGGTGCATTGTACTCTACAATGGGTCTAATGAGTGCCGAGTAGAGGGGAACAATGACTTCTTTTGTCATGGATAAGAACCCTTTTGTGATGAGGTGTGCCACATAAAAGGATTTCCTGACTACTGTGGAGATGTAATTATCAAAAGAGAGACTACTGTCCACCTGGGTCCCAAGGTCTCTTATCACACATTCAGCGTTAAGTAGACTGCAGTTTATGTGGTAGTTCATGGGTATAGAGTTTTTACCAAAGGGGATGACAATGCACTTTTTGGCATTGAGCTTGAAGCCATACCTCTGACACCAGGCATCTGTCTCATTGAGGCCCTTCTGTAGGATGTCCACATCATTTGGGGACTCGACTATGGCTCCTGGTTTGCAGTCATCTGTGACCTTTGTTAGCCAGAGGCCTTCTGTGTTAGCCTGTACTTCAGAGAAGTAGAAAGAGAACAGCTTCAGCTAAGTCCAGTTCCTGAACTAACTTGGTCTACTGTAGCAACTGAAATCTTTGAGTGGAACAATACTTAGTTTTGGTAGACCTTTATTCACATTGGTTTGAGATTGATCTACTACCTAATCTGACATCCACTGCTGTTATTACCAAGCTGAAATGTCATTTCTCAGTTCATGATAGTCCACACAAACTTTTTTCTGCCAGTGGCACTCAATTCACTAGCCAGTTGTTTCAGAAATTTGCAAAAGAATGGGACTTTGTGCAGGTCACTAGTAGTCCTCAATATCCTCATTCCAATGGTCTAGCTGAACATGCAATGCAGAGTGCAAAGCAATTACTTGAAAGGTCAAATTATGACAATACCAATGCATTCCTGAATCTACTTAATCTCAAACATACCCAGTAATTACATTCTTGGCTCACCTACTCAAAGACTACTTTCCAGGAAAACTAAACTACGCTACCTATTTCTTCCAGTCTGTTGCAACCTAATCTTAAGAACAATAAAACCATCAAGGGTCAATTGTTTAAGAAACGTAATATCCAGAAAACTAGTTACAACAGATTGGACAGATTACTTTGTCTATTGAGGGAAGGAGAGATGGTACGAGTTCAGACAACAAAAGTGCTGAGCTGAGATCCTACTTGGTAAATTCCCAGGGTGTGGAGTATAGGAGGAATCGCAGACATCATCTTCTGGTACCAGAATCATCACCATCATTGCAATTACAACATTGTTTCTGTGATGCAGGCTCTAAATCAAAGAGTGAAATAGACACAGTTTCCAGACCAGAATGTGTTCAAAATTCTGATTACATTCCAGTGAATGATTCAAACATTCCACAGGTCAAGCATCTTGCAGAAACTGCCCCAGTTGCTAAATCTAGTTCCCAGTTTTATGTCCCACGTTATGGGCGAATATTTAAACCTAGTGTGAAATGTGCAGCAATGTGGACTTCATTGTATTTACATGTATATTTAGTGTTGTATAATGCATGACTATGGATTTTCTGTGATTTCTGCATGTCGAATAGTCTCACAACACTTGTTGATCTATTTCTCAAAGAGGGAGGATGTAGATCATAGAGTAAAAGTGTGTATGCTATAACTTTAAGCATACGAGGCTGTACGTGCAAGTATATATATTCCTGATTCCTGACATGTGCATTCCATTGTGCCATTTTGAAGCAGCAGCCAGAGAGAAAACATGCATAACCATAGTTGTTGAACTGTATATAGTTACTTAAGTCTCTACAGTGATGTGTTGTTCTATGATTTTATGGTTCAGCAAATGCAATACCAACAAAAAAATGTACCAAGTATGACAGCAATCATCTCTGATCTCTCCTGGTACCCTAAAACTCTAAGGTATCTTAATAGAAAACTGGTAGTATTGGTGTAAAATAGTTGAGATTTTTAATATTGCATCTGAATTGTATAAGACAGTGGAAAGGGCAAAGTATTTACTTCTTTATATATTGCAGGAATAGAAGGTGTTAAAAACATACCATATATTTCAGATGTCAGATAAAAAAAGGAAAAAATCTCCTCTATGTTAAGCATTTTTTCTTTCATGACATCAGGCACATAAAAGCATAAAACCATTTATGCTCACAGGAGTGAAATAATTTGAAAATCTGCATGAGTCAGTAATGACTGAGAGATTTTTGTGCACACATAGTGACTATTTAAGAAGTAAATTATTTAAGGAAAATGGCTTTGATACTGGGAAAATCATATATCCGTGTGCGTGTGTGTGTGTGTGTGTGTGTGTGTGTGTGTGTGTGTGTGTGTGTGTGTGTACAGCAAGTTTACTGACTGACATGAAAAGGAAGGTGTTAAATGAAGAGATGCAAGTGTGTAGCCTAAACTCAAAAAGAGGCATGCTGAATGTAAAGAAGTGGCCTTGGATTCATAACCATAGTACTCAGTATCATAAATGGATGTGCATGTTTTGTATACCATATGAAAAATAACATGAACCATGAAAGTGAATCATAGTACTGCTCAACATTATACAGACTCATCCCTGTTGTCATGGCTCTTGTAATATCCATAATACCGTTTTATGCACAGCAAATGGTTTTACATGTCCTGTCTGTACACTGCAGAAGTTGCTGGTGTGGTAGAACTTGGGCTTTTAGTAATAGACTCCATGTATTAGATAAGTGTCATCCATGAAGATGTCTATATTACTCATGTTCACTTGCTAACAGTCAGTTCCACAGTCCTTGAAGGAGGTCTTTGTGGTCTAAACTGCTACATAGACCTGATTGACATACTGTTTTATTGAAAGGAGACAGTAAGGAGAGGAAATATAACTGGGAGTGACCATGTGTCATCACTGAGGTGAGGTTCCAGTATTAGGATGTGGAATTTTGTCTGTGTGTTCTGTACTTAATGCTGGGGCATATACCATTACTGAATATGTTCCATTTTTTAATTTGTCAGCCTGTTATTGTGCTGAATATTGCATCTACTAATCTGTAACTTTTTTGACTTTCCCAGTGCCAGTGCACCCTAGTCACAATGTTTGTGAATTGCAGGCAAGCTGCAGTAAACCCTCTCATTTACATGCCTATTTCATACCTGGAAGAGTTCAGGTGCATAATACAGTATGCTGCTATTGTGTAACTGGTGGTACAGTTTGTGAATGGTTTTGAGCTACTGTAAATGGATTTTACCATACACGAACACTATACAATGCTATAGAATGTTTGCAGATAGGAATATACTATGAAAACTAGGCAAATGAACACACAAACTATAAGATACATAGCCACAGACACTTTTAAGTAGACACATTTCAAATTTCTTGTCACAGTTTACAAGCAGTTAGTAACATCACCTCCCAAATCCAGCAAGGTCTTACATGACAAGCCTGGCATAAATTTGTATATTCCTATCCATTCAAGCCTAGTCTTAAAGGTAAACAAAGTAGCGCTTTGCTTGACCTGTAGTGGCAACTTATCCAAAAAGCTGAGAACACCTTGAGTTAGGAGTCAATCTCTCCCGCAAGTTTTGTCTATTTTCTGGAGTAGCTTTAGGTGTAGTAGAGCTACATGTGTTTGCAGTTCCACTGGTGTTGTAAAGAAATATGAGGTCAAAAAGGACGGAATCATTCATGGTTCAAAAAGTTACACAAATATCACCTTAGGACAATGAATAAGCTACTGAATTTAAGGGAACCATGCTAATCTGTCAATATAGTCGAAGGATTTAAGGTCTTTAACATGCTTTGTTAAAACATCGCTGTGGCCTTTCCAGTTGAACCATGTGCTTGGATTTGTATATAGCAAATGGGGAATTGTATTTGATGATGGGTCTGGTAAGGGAAGAACACAGTGGTAAGATTATTTTTTTGGATCTTAAAGATATCACCTTGGAAATTAAATGGCCCACATAGGTTTGTTGACTATGGTGGAGACATGATGACTGAATTAGAGACAGTTGTCCATATAAGAACCCAGGTTTCTTATGACTGTATATCTGTGAACAGGAGTATCTCTTATAAAATGTGACAGTACCTTTCTTTGAATTTTTACAATTAGTTTGACCATTTTCACTACACCAGGTATATGATTAGGCCAACTAAAAGTTTCCAGGATGTGTATAAGCAAGCTAAATATGACAAAAAGGAGACAAGACATACACACAAACATACTATGACAACACAGCTAAAACTAAAATAAATAAGGTGACAAACAAAATGCAGCTTATATATGGGGGGTGTAGAAGTAGTTATGAATATAGAGGTTTCCCAGCTCAAATAACTATCTGTGGAGTCTATGGAAATATTAGTCATTGTATTGAAATATATAGATCTAACCAGAAAAGTGCTCTTACCAGACATAATGTTTTTTTTTTCAAACAGCTGAAGAAAATGGTGAACTTACTTCTTATAAATATAGCATAAACTCAGAACATGCAAAATAACTATTTTTGAAATAATTGCCATGCACTCAGTTAAGTCAATGGTTAATTATGATCCTTATAATCCTTAAACTATACAAGTGCTTTTTTTAAGAAATTGTACTGGTAAAAAAGTAAATCATCAATTGCAAGCATAATTACTTTAAACTGGATACAGCAGTTGAGTCTGGTATCATTAATACCTATTGGGATAAGGCATTTATTTTTCAATTTGTGGTTCACTGTATTGGCTTCATAATTTGGCAAATGGTTCGCAAACTGCTGACAAGGAATCTGACTTGTAGCTAGACTTGGAGGGCTTAGTAACAAACTGTTTTTGTATGGCGCTGTCTTAAACAGAACATTTTTAGTTCAATCTCTCAATTCTTCTTCATATTCATAGAATATTGCTGGTGAAAAATGACATTTATATCACTGTTTTTTTTAAATGCCGTCTGTTGCATCTTATTGGATCATATCCTGGTCCCTGAAAAATGTATGATCATGGTGTCTCAGCTGCTCATAGTTAAAATGTTTCCTGATGACTGGAATTTTTGTTCTTCATGTTTTCTATCCTTAAAATTTCTTATGGATGAAGGATTTCTTCTTTCTATGCAGTTTTCTCAGAGTTTTACTTTTGGGTATGTTGACATGTGTCCTTGCTTCCTTGAGGCATTTTATCTGTGATAAAAAGCATTCCTCCCTACACAGACAAACACACACACAGTTGCCATGTCTGTTGCACTGTTAGGTGCCTTCTTTTCTTTCAAATAACTGGCAAATGAAAAACGGCAAAGCAAACAGTTATTCAGTTGCTTTAATCAGGAAATGAGATTGAAAGAGTCCCTAGATTAAGACCTTATGCTGTAATAAAAATGGCAAATATATAAAAAAGCCCTAACTCAATATCTATGCTGTAAGAAATTCAGGCAAACATGTAAATACTCTCAGTTACTTACTTTTGCCCTTGTAGGCTGTGAGTAGTGTTTCAACTAGTTGTGCCCCTTACTAATCGCCCTCGCTACGCTCGGGCTCGCTCTGCACCCCATCCTGCCCCCTATTCCCACCTGCCCCCAGTATTCCTGCATTTATAACAAGATAGCCACACCTCTTCTGATTACTACCAATCAACTTTTCTTCCTACTGGACCACTGCTCCTTACCTCCCATTACAATTTACTTCTTGCTCCTAGGGTCTTATTGATTTCGTAATCTTCTTGCTCCTAGAGTCTTTTTGATATTGTAATCCAAATTAATCTGTCTCTTCCACCAGTAATACGTTACCCATTACAATGTTACAATATTCTTTACTATCTCTTATTATCATTCCATATCTCTTCACCTACTATGTGAATCACTATTACATAGGTTTCTATCACCCAAACTTCCAAACTTCTACCTCAGAGCCAAATAACATGACAGAGCACCTAATACAGTACCCAATATCAAGTCCCTTATCTTATGTTCACCATCACCCCACTACTCCCACATATATAAGCCCTAAGTACAGGCAATGTCAAAAACTACTCAATAAATTCCTGAAGCTTATAAAAGAATGTCGTTACAACCTTATAAAGGATGGTGATATCCACCCAAACCCTGGACCACCTATTCCTAATATCCCCTCAACCTGTAGTACTGGCCCAACCAACACTCTATCTATAAATAGGACTGCAAACTCCCTCCTGACATGTCACCTAAACATAAGACACATAAATAATAAAGTGCATAATCTGCATGCTCTCTTAGATTTTCACTCACCTGATGTTCTATGTTTAACTGAAAAATGGCTAAAACCCACCACTCATGACAATGAAATACTTCCACCTAATTATAGCATAATCAGGCTAGACTGCTCCACCAGAAAAGGGGAAGGGGTAGCTGTCCTCTTTAAATCATCACTAAATGCATCTATGCACCCCTTACAACCACCACAAGCTGATAATGCAGAAATTCTATCAACTAAACTCAAAATTAATAAAAACAAAAGTATAAATATTGTCTGCCTTTATGTTCCCCCAGGGAATAATGTAACTACCCTAGAAAACATACTACAGTGGTTATCTAGTACCTACCCCCAAGAATCCATAGAACTTGGGGATTTTAACATAGACTGGAATACCTGCTCCTCTCATTCTCCTACCACCCATGTAAACCAACATGGATTTTCACAGGTTATATCATCACCCACCAGAATATGTAAACCTATCATAAAGAAATTATTCTAGACTGGATACTCATAGATAGTCCTCCCCAACAATACACATCTGGGACACTGCCTGATGATCTAAGTGATCACTCCCTAACTTATATACTCAGACACAAGGTTACTATGCTTCATCAACCTACCACTGAAACAGTTAGAAACAGCAAGAATTTTGTCCCTGCAAAATTCCAGGAGGAACTCAAATTATGCAATTGGTCAGTCCTAAAATATTTACCCCTGGATGAAGCTGTTGCTCTCTTCAATCACAAATTTTTAACTATCCTCAACTCTCATGCGTTTACCCGCTCCACTCGAACCAAAACCAAAACAGCGCCATCGCTAACTAAAGACATGAAAGCTAAACCTAAAATCAGAAACAAAGCATGGGACATCTGGCGTTCCACAAAGGCCCCCCTAGATCACAGCAGATATCGACAACTAAGGAATATGACCAAACAATCCATCCTACTAGATAAAAAGAAGTACTATAGTCGACTGCAGGAGAAAAATCAAGCAAATCCTTAAAAGTTTTGGGCAGGTATTAATAAACTATTGCGTCCAGGACATACTACCACTCCAATCCCTGCAGCCTCTATTGATAAACCACCAGAGGATGTTGCAAACATCTTTAATAGCTTCTTTACTGAGACTATTCAGTCTCTCACTAGTCAGTTACCTCCTAGCTGTCACAGCTCTAACAACACCACTTCCAATAGCCAACCCTCCTTTACCCTTCAGCCAGTTCCTATATCGTTTATTCGAAGTCTACTCAAAAAACTTAAACCAGCCACCCTAGCTGCTGGCCTTCTCCCTGCTGAATATCTGCAAATAGGCGCAGACACAATAGCGTATCCCATCTCCATACTATTTAACCGAACCATTGCGGAAGCTTCCATCCCCACACTCTGGAAAGTAGCTCATGTCATACCACTCCATAAAGGAGGCAGCTCTACTGAACTGTCTAATTTCCAGCCCATAGCCATATTGTCACCATTGGCTAAAATCATGGAAAAATGCATCCAGAGGCAACTGCTATAATACCTAACTCATAACAACCTACTGGCCTGTTTCCAGCATGGGTTCAGGCCACATCACAGTACCACCGCAGCCCTCCTGGCCTTCTCTGATGTCATAAACAATAACCACAATAGTCACAAACTATCCTCTGCCCTATTTTTAGATCTCTCCAAAGCTTTTGATATGATTGACCACCACCTACTAACTCTTAGACAAAAAAAATGGGCTTAGACACCCAAGCTCTTAAATGGTTCCAATCCTACTTGAGCAGTTGACAACAAGCAGTTCTATGGCAAAACAAACTCTCCACCCTCCTACCCAACACACTGGGAGTTCCTCAGGGCTCCATACTCGTACCTCTCTTATTTTCCATATTTATCAATGATCGCCACACTGTCATCCCAGATGCTAATTGTATCCAATATGCAGATGACTCCACCTTGAACTGCTCTGCCACCTCTAAGTCAGATTTACAAATACTATCCCTGACTACTTTCAATACTGCTGAAAAATGACTAACAGACCATCACCTGATACTAAATCCAAACAAAACTAAGCTACTACTGTTTTTCCCTACCTGCAGGTCAACTATACCATCCTTCTCCATAAAATCTAACAATGGTACCATAATCTCCCCAGATACCTACACAAAGCTTCTAGGCGTCACTGTCGACAATAATCTCAAATTTGACATGCATGTCAATCAGACTATTAAAACCATTAACAAAAAACTTGGCTCACTATATAGGTTCATAGGTTCATAGGTTCGTACTAGGCTATCTGCCCAAGGGCATTTATAAGCCTAGCCCAGAGTTTTGTGGCTTTCGCCACTCCTTTAGTTTGAAGAAAACTATGCCCATTGTTTTGCTGTGCCTCTGTCAAGTAGAGACACTGAGGTAATCCCTGGGGTATATCTGTAATCTCCCATCCATTGGTCAAGATTTCTCTTGAACATGGCCAGCGAGGTGCTCTGCCTCACATGTACTGGGATTTTGTTCCACAGCATAGGGAGTCTTTGGGTGATGAATCTGTCCCTCCAGCATGTCCTATTAATGACCGTGTCAAGGTTTAAGTCTCCCACCCTTGTAGTTCTGAGGGATCTAGATTTTTTGAGGTGAAGCATGTTCATCAAATCTGGGTTTGATATGGCCTTGTATGTCAGGCACAGGTCACCTCTGAGCAGGCGGTAAGCGACTGAATAGAGCTGAAGTTCTTTCAGTCGGGCAGCATAAGACATATTTTTGAGACCCTTTATCCTTTTGGTGAGGAACTTTTGGGGCCTTTCCAGCTGCTGCAGGTGTTGGGTCAGATACATTCCGAATGGAGCATTGTACTCAATCATTGGTCTGATGAGTGATGAGTACAGGGGGATGATGACCTCCCTTGATCTAGATGTGAATCCCTTCATGATCAGGTGGGCAATGTAGAAGGTCTTCCTAACTACTTTGGCAACGTGAGTGTCAAACGATAGGTTACTGTCAACCTGAGTCCCCAGATCTCTGATAACTTCTTCTGTGCTCAGTGGATTGCCACCTATATGGTAGCTAGGGGTAACCTTGTTTTTCCCGAAGGGTATGACTATGCATTTCTTGGCGTTTAACTTTAGGCCATGGCTCTGGCACCAGTTATCCGTTTCTGTGAGACCCTTCTGAAGGATATCTGTGTCAGATGTGTTTTCGACTATGGCGTCCAGTTTGCAGTCATCTGCAAACTTTGTCAGCCATACCCCTCCTGTGTTTGCTTGTACTTCAGAAAAGTAGATGCCGAACAAGAGTGGGCCCAGGACTGAGCCCTGTGGTACCCCACTTGTGACAGGCTTTGAGTCTGACATGGCGCCAGCAACTCTGACCCTGTGGGTTCTGTCACTTAGCCAGTTTGCAACCCATCTTGTGATGTATGGGTTTACATTTAAGCTGATGAGTTTTTCGATGATACCTGAGTGGGGTATTGTGTCGAAAGCCTTTGCCAGGTCGAGGTAGGCTGTATGGACTGCCTTTCCCTCATCAATGGCCTTGGTGACTGTTTCGAAAAAGTCGACCAAGTTTAAAAGGCATGATCTGCCTTTGACAAAGCCAAACTGGGTTGGATCCAAAGTCTGCAAGTTCCCTATGTCTTTATTTAGGAGTTCCATTATGATCCTCTCCATGGCTTTGCAGATCAGGCTTGTCAAGCTGATGGGACGGTAATTTCCAGGGTCGGTGGAGGCACCGCCTTTGTGAAGTGGGACCACAGTTGCCGTGCGCCACTCCTCGGGTACGTACCTTGAGGTGAGGCTAAGATTAAACAACTGTCCTAACTGCGGGTTTAATTCCTCGTTGAGTTCGTGGAGCACACAGCCGGGGACACCATCCGGTCCCATGGATGCTGTCTTTTTCACCTTATTGAGAGTAGTTCTCAACTGGGCGTTAGAGATGTTTGGGGGCTACAATCCTCTGGTATAGATATCTCTCCTTTGGGGGAGAGTTTGCACTGAATCTGTCAGCCAGTATATTGGCAATGTCTGTAGGTTCAGTAATTTTCACATCATTTTGAACTAATTCTGAGCATATCTGGGAGTTTCCTCCCAGATTTCTAGCATAGCTAAAGAAGGCCTTATGATTGTCTTTTGAGTCCTTAGCGATTTTTCTCTCAAAATTTGCCTTGGATGATTTTATGAGAGCTCTTAGTTTTTTACTTATAGTGATCAAAGGTGTCTTACCTTTTAAGGATTTTGCTCTATCTTGTAGTAGCTTCCTCCTTTTGTTGTAGAGCTTGTTTATGGCTGGGGTCCACCAGACTGGGCGCTTGCCTTTGGTACAAAGAGTCTTTGTTTTGTTTGGGATTGCCTGATCCATGCAGTCCTGTAGGTGCTGGTAGAAGGCGTTTGTAAGTGATTCAGCGGCTTGGGTAATGTTTACCGCCAGCTCGGGGGCCTTAAAGGAGACCACCCTAGTCTTTAGAAGTGTGAAGTCGGCTTTTGAGAAGTTTTTCACTGTGGTCTTTTTTATCTCAGGTGGGGGCAGGATGAGGACCTCCAGTGAGATTAGTTTATGATCTGATCTCACCAGTGAGGGGTATAATTCCGGTGTTGAACATTGTGATCCCATATTCGTGATGATGAGGTCAAGTATGTTTTCACCTCTTGTGGGGATGGTGACTAGTTGTTCCATGGCATTTGAGTTTATGAACTCCAGGAATCTTTGGGCTAGAGTGTTTGGGCTTGAGTAGTGATCCCAGTCTATATTAGGGTAGTTGAAGTCACCTAGTATGATGGTGTTTGGAGATATATTTATCCCCTCCAGTGTTTTCAGGAAGGCTATGTGAGTTTCCTGAGTTTGAGAGGGTGGCCTGTAACATGCTACAAATTGCAGAGCAGTTTTGCCTATGGTTAATTGCACCTGGATGGTCTCCGATGCATCGTGCGTTGCCACCAACCTTGAGGTATGGGTGTCCTTGATGAATATGGACACCCCCCCCTCCTTTCTTGGTGTTGTCTGGATTTTGGGGCTGGAACGCATGGTATGAGGTAAAACCTGATAGTGCTGGGGTGCTCTCAGGAACCTTGAACCAGGTTCCAGTCACAGCACAGACATCAATGTTCTCCATACTGAGAAGGGCCTCGAGTGCGTGCATCTTGAGGTTGAGACTTCTGGCATTGAGCAGCATTACCCTTAGTTTTTCCTTTTTGTGTTCTAGGGTGGTAGGTTTAGAATTTGAGCCTTGCCTAAAAAAGGCACTATAGGGGTGGCAAGAGCCTTTGCCAATATCCGGAAGCCCAGGGGTGACAGGTGCAAGCCGTCCCTTGCGAAGCAGCGTGGCTTGTCCAGCATGTCATCCCAGGCAGACAGACATTGGATCCCCTTTGAATGACACCAGAGTTTAAGCCAATTATTAAAGCTGATCATCTTATCTTCGTATTGTGGCATCATTCTTGGTGAAGGTGGGATACTGCTCAAGGTCAGGGTCATACCTGCCTGGGCTACATAATCAGAGAGCTCCTCAATGTCTCTTTAAATGTAGTCCAAGGAGGTACGTCTCAGGTCGTTTACACCAGCATGGACAATGACTGAGTCGTACTTGTACCTGCTGTTGAGAGACCTGAGTGCTTGCGTTATGTGGCAGATTCTAGCGCCCGACAGGCAGCTTACTGTGACCTTTTCCTTACTCAATCTGGTGAGCGGGACGTCAGTGTGTCTGACTATGGAGTCACCAATGATGAGTGTGTCTGGCATTGTGTTTGGCCTTAAGGGCTGTGACTGTTTAGCACACTGACTGTGTGGTCTATGTGTTGCATGTGTTGTGTCTTGAGGTGGTGGTTGTTTGGGTGTCTGCTTTGGTGGCCTCTGCTGTTTTGGTAGATTTTTGATCAGAGCCTCCGTGTATGTCTTTGTGTGTTTATGTGTAAGATTTGAGGTTTTGATAGTACTATGTGAGACTGGGTATGTGGTGTGTGTGTGTGGTACCCTTCTCCTCCTGTCTGGTCTTGCCAGTCTTATGTTGAGAGAGCTCGGCCTCCAGTTTGGCTGTATAGTTGCATCTCTCGCATGTATTTGTGTTTTGTGGGAGAAGGAGAGGGTTGTCTGTGTACATGAGGCAATTGTAACATTGCCTCAATATTCCCAGGTTCACCAGCTGAGCAGGAGAGGACACTAGCAACTGATCCCTCGACATGCTAGAAGAAATAGATAAAAAACTTACAAAAGACTCCGGGGGATGTGGGTTCTAGGCTGGTGGAGTACTATCTATAATACGAGTGCTTTATCGATGTGAAAGTACTGTAGGAGCAAGTGCTAGGCTTTACAGATAGAGAATAGTCTACTTGGGAATCAAGTAGAGATGAACTTTTTATTTATAGGATACACTGGTTTGATCAGCAGTAAAGTTCGAGGAAGGTAGTTTTAAGGGAAAAATTGAAGAGTGGAATTTAGGTAGCCCAAATAGTTTAACCTTGTTCAACCGCCGCTGCTCTTGTGTGCAACAGTGGCAACTCCGCGCTAAATCACGCTAAAGCGCGCTAACGCGTGCTTTATAGCAGGGGGCTGGAAAAAGACAGGAAATTACCCAAAATGGCCAATGAATTACTAGTTGCTGTCTCTAACCACTCCTCTGAGGACAAACAAGCAGCTCAGTACTCCCCACTCCCACTGGTGAGTAAAGTGGGATTCTGTACAGATGTATGTCACTAACTACTGGGTAGTATGTGGCCATGTGACCTCTGCACCACCAGGTAATATGTGTCAGGACAGACTGGCGTGTGTGAATGCATAAACTGTGTGGGCATATGTAGTCCAGTATTTACGTGATATACCCATGTACATGGCTATTAACACCACATTGTGAGGCGTGATCACATGTCTCGCATGAAGGAGATATTTGTACACCTCTGGACTGACCACAGAGTGCCAGAATGTCCACATATATTGGTCATATCTCTGCTGTTGTCCACAGGATCATTACTCTGCTAGCAGTGGTACTGTACTATGATTTCATTAGGATGTCTGTCAGTAGCCAATGCACACATGTCAAAAGCAGATGTGACCTCCCACACACACCATGTCTGTTAGGGCAACCCTGTTACAGTAGTAACAGTCTACATATATACCTGCAATACATACATGACATCCCCTTGCACTAAGAGGTTGGGACTACTGGTGCTGAGGTAGGACTACACTCCATGTTCTGGACATATGGTAAACATATATGTGTGTGTATATATATATATATATATATATATATATATATATATATATATATATATATATATATATAAACATCTATATAGATATATACACATATATATATATATATATATATATATATGGATATATATATGTTGCATACATGTTAACTGGATCACCTCAGTGGCCATTTGCAGGAGACACCCAGAGGATTGGCTGATGCATGTCACTCTCACCCTGAGGGTCACCACAGTGGTGTCTGTTGATAAATTTCCTGCTGGCACATGGCAGGTGGCATGATGCCACTGTACACACATCCCCTACACAACCCATCTCTCCATGGACAGTAGCCAGGTTCACACCTATGACCACTTGCAGTGATGCATCCCAGTACTGACACATGTGTACATCTGCATTACTGAGGATAGCAGTGTCTGTGTTAGTACACCTATAGTTGGGAATACCATGAGGGCCTTCACAATCACCACATCACCCATTGCCATAGTCAGATGTGGCTGCTGCCGTATTGGACATTACATGTACCCTGTTACGCTCCTCTCCCTAATGGCTACATGAGTCTTGTAGTACCAGCACAACAGTGTTGTACAAATGGGTCGATAGGCATGGGATACCCATTGAGATTTGGCAAGTCTGTGCATTTGTGCATGTCTGTATATCTGCAGGGTACAGCATTCCAAGGCCACATACTCCCATTACGATACACATTGCCACACAGTAGTATGGATAGTGTTGTTGCTGCCCATAGGTGAGGCATGACAATGCAACACCCTACTATGCTTGTGGCATGTGCATTAGACGCATATCCTTGTAGTACCACTTTTGGGATATACAATGGGTTGTATCGCAGATATGGGCAATGTGTTATGGTGGGTATGTCAGAGTGTCATCATGGGTTCCAGTGAGTACAATATATACAGTGGGATGTGGGTGCTATGTACACTGTCATTACAGCATGGTACACCCTGTATATGTCCCATGTACCACTTTATGCCATCACCCATAAAAGTAACTAATACCACAATCCAGCCCAGTTATGCATGTGCTGTGTGCAGCCTGCCTGTAACACACTGGACACACGGACAAGTTAGTAAGCACCAATAGGCCCAGGTCTCTCGGATGTGTGTCTGCCTGTTATGTGTCTGTTAATGCATACATGATGGTATGTCACACTATGTATTGTCCATATACAACCATTACATCCCCCATTACCATATTGTACATATCTGGGGATGTTCTGCATGCAACATGTAACCTGGAACACACCTCATCATAAATGCTGTGTGGTGTGTGCAATGAAAGCCACACAGTTCAGCAGCACTACATAACTAGGTAGGGGGTCTAGTCCCATTGTTGCCAAGTAAGAGTGTGCATGTATGTGGATGGGTCTACATTAGGCTGCTGATTATACATGTCCCAGCGGGTCACCTGTCCATGTGGCACAGGCAATAACTGTTATACACACCTGCAACATGTGTTCAACTGTACCCCAGATATGTCTCGGCCATGGTGTAACTACAGTGCCATATCCCTTGTGGAATTTGACGGTAGACCATCCTTCTGCTGACACATGTACACCTACGACATAAATGGATAACATTATGGAGACCACAATCACCCAGTGTTACTAACAGCTATAATGCATCATTGCTGGACAGCTACACTACCTGACATGTATGCATTAAACATTACTCCTGACAACATGTTACACTCCAGTGCATTGGTACACTGTAGTACAGTCACAGTGTGCATCAGAACCATATTAACCTGTCCCTGCATTGATGTTATGGATGACAGGGATGTGGCACAGGTATCAGCATATGCACAGAGTGTGTTGTTGGTTTGCCAGAGACCGAGGGCGGGCCATATATTTGACACCATGTGTGTGGGTGAGGGGTGTAATTAGTTGAACTGGGCATGGTGATGTGGTGTGTGGAGGTATGGGGTTGCCTAGGGGGTCTATATAAGAATACCAAAACCTCACTTATGTGAATTCAGAAAGGTTAACACATACACAGCAAACCGCAAGAACACCAAATGTCCTTAACAGTGAAATTCAAAATATTGAATTGCCATAGTTGGCCAACTCCACCGCCTGCAATGTATTGACTACCCAAACAAAATAAATATGAATGTATTACCATATATGCATTTACCTTAACCCTCACCCTAACCCTAACGTCAGTAATTATTGCACATTTACGTTAGGGAGCTATACCGTATAAGGGAATCTCCTACTGATGTTTTACCTCACTAAACATAGTATGGACAACTATGGCGATTCGGTATTTTGAATTTCGCACTTAAGGATGTTCAGTGTTTATGTGGTTCGCTGTTTATGTGTCAGCATTTCGAGATTCGAGTAAGAGAGGTTTTGTCATTCTAATATAGACCCGCCCTAGGTGTGTTCATATAGTGTGTGGGTATGCATGCACACAGTTCTGCCATGTGGCTGCCCTATACAGGTGTTTTTTGGACAGCTGAAGGCCATACCTGGCAGGGTGTGTAGCTCACCACCTCTGGCCACTGACATGTGGACTTTGCCTTCTAGGGGTTCCATGGGTATATCCAGGTACAGGCCTCGATGTGCTACTCTCCCCAATGATGACAGATGTCCGCTGGAACCAGGTCCCTCCTGGGTGGGCCAGGGCCACATGCACATGGCCTGCAGTGGTGTGGTGTGGATAGCACACCCCCTGCAGTGCTGGGGCTGGTACTGCCACTACGGGAGCACCTTGATGTCCTGGCACGTCCACATTTACCATCAGCTGTTGGTGCTGCTGGTCTACGTCCATGTGGCTATCGCCGCACCTCCACCACAAGTTCAAGCACGGACAAACCACAGTCAATGAGGACCAGCATCTCACCAAACCATCTATCCATGACCTTGGTATGAGCACGGAGGGCACCAGACAGTTAATGGAAGTTGTCACTTGCAGATGTAAGATCAGCCCTCTGCAGCCTCAGGCCCTGTCTGGTGTACAGTTCAATATGTGCCTGTGCCCCCAGGACAGTCTGAAACATTCGCCTGGTGGTACCAGTTGTGGTGCTTCTGCCAGGGGCATGATGACCAGCAGCCCTACCACGAGCACCCTGGTACATCTGCCTATGGTGCCCTGCCAGACATTTGGCTATGCCTGCTGTGACCAGACACAGTAGGCATGGATACCACACTATTCTGTGCACTGCCACCAATGCCAACTGTCCCTCTGCTATGGTCACTGGTGATGGGGTATGTATAGGCACTGAAACTCTGTGCGGGGTTGGGGTGGCTAAGAGGGGGTTGTCAAATGATGGTGCAGTTTTGGCCCCTGACAACCCCACCTGTGCCTCAACAGTACTATCATCATCTTCAGTGTCTGTATGGACACCAACATCAGATTGCATGCAGGAGGGACCCTGACCCACCTCGCGACCTGTGGGGGAAAACAAGAAATGCACTATAAGACCTGCACAACATTGCATAATAGTACACACACGCACACACGCACACACACACACACACATTCCACCGTAATACCTATCTGTCCCTGATTTTACAGACAGTCCCACGTTTATTCACATAAGTTCCCCATCCTGCCTCACACTTGGTAACATGCACTCATAAATAGCACACATTAATGTATCATTCCTCTAAATGCCTAGATGAGTGATCACAACACAACACCTGTTACTCCATTACCTCCTTGACCTGAGTGGAGTAGGTTTTACATGGCCTCACTGCTGTTATTCAGTGTTCACCCTTTGTATGTCCGTACATTGTGAGCATGGCCCCTATATGTTAGGGGCTACTACGTTCACTCCATAATATCACTCACTTGAGTGTCATGTGTAAGTATTGCTCAGTACATGCTAGATCTGCTGCTCAATCACCCTATCATGTGACAACATTAATATATGGACACACTCCCTGGTGTTGTCTAGTAATTCCCCAGTGCATCTATTGTGTTGCATATGTGGGTTGTCATTCACCTCTCTGCTGATTGCAATATTAAGGGTATACCTGGTGTCTACCTTCCCTACCAATGCATGTTCCATGCTACAAACCTTATTATACTATCAGTTGTCCTGTGATTACATATCAGACAAGTATGCCTGGTGTCTCATGTGTCAGTCCATGACCATGTACTGCATGATCCCAAAGGGAAGTACTGCCATTATGAACAAACCCACAATTACACATGTGCATACATGGGCACCCACACATACACACACCCATGCACACACACATGCACACAGACAGGCACACACACACACACACACACACACACACACACACACACACACACACACACACACACACACACACACACACACACAGGTGAGGTTGCACAAAAATAGTACACACTGTCCTCCCATGACCCATCTGTCAACATGCATAACATATGGTACTCAACAGCATGCAGTGCAGCTATAGTCAATTCATGCTAGCAACAGTATACATGTGTGTGATGCATGGGTTGTGTTAGTAGGTGATGCCCCTTCCCCTGGAAAACACTGCCCTCATGTACACAGTACTGTTGTGCACCTGTTCTGCACCCTGCCATGTATTGTGCACCAAACCTCACAGGTGTACAGCCCATTGCTGAATGTGCTGTACTGTGTCAGTTATGTCTACTCTAATGCTCACAGCCCCTATGTTTTTCAGTGACACATACCTGGGATGATATGTGGGCAGATGTTATTTGTGAATGCCTGATGTCTGGTTTACAGATCTCAACATCAGTGGTGCATGTATGACCAATCCAATACTATTACACTGACAACCATCAGACCATACCATGGCTATAGGGAGTGTATACACTCTTTCTTGATCTGCCATGGGTCCACATCACAGCATATATTAACAGTACATGAGCCTGATATGTGACATATGTCCTGTACATTCACATGCAGTGTCTAAGAAATGTGTTAGGTGTGCAGATGCTGACAGGAATGCATACACTCCATGGGTGCATATGTGTACACGCCCTTATCCTGATGGTTTGTTGCACCTATTGTTATGTGTACTACAGCAGTCACTCTTCCTGGCAGGGATATACTAGTATGGGCCATCTACATTTGCCAATGTATGGTCAATCTGCCCTACACATGTCCCCTAACTCTGCATGATTGCAAGGTCTACTTATGTGCACATCCCTTGGTGTTCACACACTGCCATCACTATTGCAGTGGGGGTAGGGTTAGGTCTGCCTGTGTGGAGATACAGCCATTCTTAGCATCCTTAGGATCCCTGCTGAAGTGCAATGGTGTGTCATGCTGACACACCCTCCCACCTTCAGCCTTTTTGCAGATGCTTGACAAGTATGGCCTACACATGTGTGTCAGTTTGCAGTGGCCCGTACACTGAACACCATGTGTTACATCCTAGTCCCAGCTAATAATGTGGACCATGGTAATATGTTATGCCATAGTGTAGATCTGTAACAGTTGCCATTGTAATACTGGTATATACACTGTTGTTGCACTGTATAAGGGTGATGTTTCACACATGTCTCTACTGTAGACCATGTGTCCCACCAGTATGTTCATCCCTGTGGACAAATTTCACAATGACAGGATGTTACTTATCTTGCAGGTGTCTGACATACCCTTCCAGTGCCCCATCAAGGTCACCACTGTGATGCAGTGCATTTAACAGCAACAATACATGAACATATACAGCATGCATTATGGGTAGGTGTGTTAGATGTGTGCATGGACAATACCATTGCCATTACATGCCCGGTGTATTGGCAAGCATCCTCATAAACCATGCTCACCACCTACAGGCTGCTGCCTTGGTGATATACCAGAGGGACCTACATAAGAGTGTGAGAGATGGAATGTCAGTGGCCACAGCTGTGGTATTGCTACAGGGTGGGTGCAGAATTACAGTACATCAACAATACAAGTCCACAATACTACCACTTATGCACATCTGTTTATTACTACTATGCAGCAACAAACTATATATATGACATGTCACATATGCATGATCCACCTGTACAGATGCGGATGCATATGCAACAGTGATCTACTGATGTGCCCTGTGGCCTTACCTAATGCTCCTCTGCCGGTGTGTGGGAAGCACCCACCTCCACAATGGTGTCTGCCAGTTGTTGGGTGTGCAGGTAGGCAGGTGCCATGAGGCTGGTAAGGAGCTCCTTAACACGTATCAGGGGGATGGATGGTATGACCACCTCCTGTTCTGAGGTGATCCCCCTGGGCTGCAGCAGCATGCTGATGGGCATTGCGAAGCAGGTTAGAACAATGATGCCGGACCTGCTCATAAGTGCGGTTATGCAGGCTGACATCATTGACCCTGTGGACTAGATCGTTCCACAGGGCAGTCCACTCCTGCTGCTCATGGGTGGCCCTGCCAAACAGAACAGGATAGTGCTGTATTAGATGGTTCAACACAACCTTATTCTTTGCCGCTGAAAACGCGGGTAGGCAGCCATGGGACATCTTGCCTGAAAGACATAAAGATGGAAACAGGTCTGAGCAACTCATACAGCAAGGTTACCATAGTTCTTAATACACATCTTTGTCACCCCCAGCATATCAGTAACAAAAAACTGTTCACACAACCCAATAGGCATAGCTACAGCTTACCCACCAGTGGGACATATATTGTATTGTACCACACTTTGTGCTATGTCTTTGTAGCCATGTTCCCTGTGTGGACACTATCATTGCTGGCCTGTTACGGACTACTTCACCTGCATTCCATTGTGAGGGCCACTATGGTTCCATATATGCATGTGGTATGCTTGCTATGTGATTGCTGCACATCTGTCATTCTGTGTTATTGGGGATATCTATGCATGCTGTTGGACATGTTCCATGATTGTGTAGAATATTACTACCCACTCATCTACTGGTTCAGTACTATCTTCAGGTGGAACCACCTCAGGGGATGTTGCCCCCGTGGGGGCACACACAGGCATGATCCTGTCACCCGAAGTCAGGTCCAGGGTCTGTTCCATAGGGGGCTCCACATACACTTGTGGGATGTGCTACAGCACTTTGAGGCACCCAGTACACATTCACAGGGTCCACATGCTCCTCCTACTCAGCCTCCAGGCCAGGCACCTTCAGAGCAGTGGACTTCTTTTGTGAGTAGCAATGGGTGGGAGCCTTGTTACCATTGTTTCCATATGGGTGCCCATTGGGCTTCCACATCGCATATCACACACACCATCCAGGGTGTTTACCCACCACATGTGTCATATACCACCCCTGTAGGCTGTCCTCAATATCTACCAACCTGAACCACCTCCGCAAATATACCTGCTATCCTTCAGCTTCGTCCCATTCCCAACTTCACAGACAAGGGCAATGTGGTCCCAACAAGGGGTTCATATGTGACATACCCCTCCATGATGCACATACTTACAACTGTATATATATCTATGTGTATTGCTATGTGTGCTGTTCCCTCACACATGGCAAGCAGCACTATGGTGGTAATATAGGGGACATGTATTTACATACATATATGTGTGTGTGTGTGTGTGTGTGTTTGTATATATGTAGCCATACGCTTTTATCTATATATATATATATATATATATATATATATATATATATATATATATATATATATGTTTACATACGAGTATCTGTAAATCTGTAGACAAACATGTAAATATATATATATATATATATATATATATATATATATATATATATTTATGTTTATACACACACACACACACACACACACACACACACACACACATACCTATATATGGGGTACATTTAGACATCAGGTCCACAATCTCTAACACTCTTTCCTGCACAGCTGCACTGTTCTGCCATGCTACAACACAGACAGTTGCCACATATGGACACAGCCTAATATTAGGGGGGTATATATATGGTCAGATTGCAGGTAAGCCTATTACACACCTATGGCATTTCAGCATGCTAGAATACATGTTAACCTGAGTGTCCTGTAAGTGGTGGTCTCTGGAACCCATGTGTCCATCATTATGACATTACTTTCACCACCAGCTATTGGCCACAGTAATATACATCCTTTGCATTACACAACACACACTGTATTGGCTTACATCTTGTCAGTCGGTGCTGCTCTGCACAGTTTACAGGTATGGCCCACTACCCACAGGGACAGACTCTAATGTCCATTGCAGTTGTTCAGCTGAAGATCATTACTGCAGCAACACCTGATGGCACATATATATCATTCCACATCATCTACCCCAGTATTATGGATCAAGTAATACAGTCAATTACATGCATATATACTTCACATACCTGTTGTGGGAATTGTTGTGGATGGTGTCCTTGCAGGAGTTTTTTTTTCTCTCCTTAGCTATGGCCTTATCCTGCTTCCTTTGTTTCTGTTTTTGGTTTGGTAGTGGTTCTGGATCTGTTTTCTGTTTTCTCCTTCTCTCTCTCTCTCTCCAGTAAATGGATTAAGCTACCTGGAATAGATTGCAGCATGGCTTTTGCAGGTGATGCACATGATCAGGTGATGGTCTCTGCACCAGTCAGTGTCCTCCACTTGCTACCTGCATGCAGCATGCTGTGTAGTACTTCCAATTACCACTGTCATGGCAACCCACTACTATAAATCCCTACATCATGTGGGCATGGTCCCTTTACCTTTCCACTATGGTGAACATCCTTCCTGTGTGTGGGCAGCAGTTTTACGGACAGCAGGTAGCAATACCTCTTACAAGAGAACTTGCACACTTAGGCCTGCTACATATTTGTATGTGGTTCCAGAACTACAAACAGAGTGTGAGTAGTGTTGTTGTATGCATTGTATAGCACGAGTGTTACAGGGTTTGCATGTACATACTAGTTTAACATGCACACCAGTCTGTCTGCATAGCTCTTAACTGTGTGCCTATCCACTTGATGGCCAGAGGTGTGCGTGTTAGTTTTGCCTGTTCACCACACAGGTCTTGTGTCAGATATATCACTGGCTGTGTGTGTGTTGAGTGCTATCAGTACATGGCTACATCCATTTGTGTTTCTGACTTCATATTCCTGACTAAGGGTATGTTGCAGACTATCCTGTAACAGCAGTGACTTGCTTAGTGTATGACAACACTATTTCACATAAGTGCCTGTGTTCCAACCTCTGTCCTCCACCTACATACCAGGCTTTGTCCATATGACATGCTGTCAGGGGTTATGTAGTGGCCTGTGAGTATGTCATGCTTCCATTCCTGCCATCCTTTCACTGCTGTTGTGTCCCACACACATATTGTGGGGTTGGGTCCATATATGTGTGGGCTTCATCTGCACAATACATGTATGCCTTTATGCAGTCCAGAGGTCAGTGTATGTAACAGTGGTATATGCCCCTGTATGTCAGTCAATGTGGGAAGGGGGATGTACCATAATTAACCTAGGCTGTTACAACACGTGAGGGGTATTATGCGTAAGCTGCCTTATGGTATCTGGATGTACATTACCATACAGTTCACCTTGGGTAAATGCAGGCCTACTGCTTCCTGCTATACAGACTGTTCTGTTTGTCAGTATGATTGTGATGGTTTCAGTTATGCCTTGTTATGTAACAGATACATCCCATTATGTCAACTGAAGTCTTTACCCCCTAGGGACTGTGTGCAGATTGTAGATAGAGGCTGCTGGACTATACATCTGCATTACTTACTGTTGATTGATTGTTATCCTGTGGTCCAGTCTGTCTTTACTGTTGTACTTCTTGAAGGCCTTAGCCTGGACAGCAACATATGTTATGCTTTCCGGAATACTATATTAATTGATCTGTTTGAGAGTTGCATTAGTCTGTTTATATGTATTTCAGAGTCTAAAAAGGTATATGACATGGAATATACAACTGTAAAAGTACAGAAATAAAGCTTTCTCATGTATGCAAACCTGTGTGTGGTGTTATATCCTTTGACCTCTTTGTGGGTATATGTTTCAGGCAACAATTGTCTTTTGTATGGGTGTCCAGTTTGTAAGGTGACAACTGTAGTCATACTGGCTGTTCCGTATAGTGTGAACCCTGTAAATATGTATCTTCCTATACATATCTCTGTGTGTGTATGTGTAGTTACATATATATATATATATATATATATATATATATATATATATATATATATATGTGTGTGTGTGTGCGTGTGTGTGTGTACTGCATATGTGTGTGTATGCATCTTAGGAATGTTTATTGCTTCCACATTGTACATTCCTTATGGTAGCCAGACTGTACTGTATGATATGTTATTGATGCCAGCCTGACATCATACAGATGGGATGGATTATTGTTAACATCTTGTGCCCATTTTGTGTCAGGTCCTGGTTATGGGACTTGCAACAGTTGGTACTGTATTGCAGGGCAGACCTGTTTGGCTGTAGGGAGAGGGGGGGTAATATCAATACGTACAAGACATATGTAGCTTGGGCCCCCTCACCCCCATTAATGGTGCCTGTGGTCATATATATAGACATATAGCTATAGATGTATGTAAATATATATATATATATATATATATATATATATATATATATATATATATATATATATATATTTAAATAAAAATGTAAATGTTCATTTGTTCAAAATCTTAAATCTCCGAAAGTTCTTCAACGATTGCTTTGAAATTTTCACACAATGTTGCATTCGAATACGCTCGTGTTTTTATATACCAACTATTATATACATGTCACACATTGTATTCGAATACGCGTGTGTTTTTATATACCTACTATGGATTCTATATATTTGTATACAAATATGCAATTGTATATGTTTTTGTTAAAACTTTCTTACTTCTTTTTCAGTGCAATCAATCTGCTTTAGTTCATCCAAATAATGCCTCGCAGAAGATCAAACGTAGGTCGTCATACTCGCGAAGTGGAAGCAGTGCGACGAGTAATTGCAAATCAAACTGAGGAAGAACGGGCATCAGCGAATGAGAGAAACAGACAAAGAATGGCTCAAATACGTGCCGAGGAAGCAGCAGAGTGATGTGCAGCCAGACTTGAGGATGCACGGTTGTGAGCACGCCGATCACGTTCTGCAGCTTCAGATCTGCTTCATTCTCCTCGATCGACACCAGCAGATGAAATAAATGCTTGCCTGAAATACTCTACTTTGTGGCGACACGTAAAGACATTAAAATTAACTACAAATATGCATGTCCAGCTGCAAAACGATCAATCAGGTCAGATATTCTCACATCAATTGCTGGAAATTGGGAATGGAAAGGTGCCGGTTGATTTGACCTCAGGACGAATTTCTTTGCCTCATAACTTCTGCAATTTAGTGATGTCAAAAGAAGAATTGTTTGAAAAAATATTTCCCAATATTCAAACCAATTATAAGAATCACGATTGGCTGACTGAACGAGCTATTCTTGCGGCCAAGAACAAAGACGTCTACGAACTTAACATTATTATTCAGTCTAACATTCAATGCAAGGCAGTCACATACAAGTCCGTCGACACTGTTGTGGAAGCAGATGAAGCAGTTAATTATCCAACAGAATTTTTGAATTTACTCGATCTGCCAGTGATGCCACCGTACGTAATGCAATTGAAAATCGGCGTGCCAATTATCATGTTGCGAAATATCAACCAGCCAAAGCTTTGCAACGGCACGCAGCTTGCAGTAAAAAAATTAATGAGGAACGTCATAGAAGCAACAATCTTGACAGGACCTTTCAAAGGTAAAGATGTCCTCATTCCTTGCATTCCTATGATTCCAGTGGATATACCATTTCAATTTAAGAGATTGCAATTCCCAATTCGATTGGCGTTTGCAATCACCATCAACAAAGCTCAGGGCCAATCTTTAGAATTGTGCGGTTTAGATCTACACATGGATTGCTTCTCACATGGATAATTATATGTTGCGTGTTCTAGAGTCGGCAAACAAATCTCTATATCTGCACAGACAATGGAACAACAAAAATATTGTATACCCACAAGCATTGTGAAATTAAACATATTAGAAACGTGCACTTTCTCTTTTCTTTCTGTTCCATTTAACCAGACTGAGCCACAGCAACGCATGGCCGGGTACAGCTAGTATATATATATATATATATATATATATATATATATATCTATATATATATATATATATATATATATGAACCTATGAACCATATATGTATATATCTATTTAGATATAAATATATATACAGACCCACATACATCTGCATGTTTAAATACATTTCCTGTACTGTTGAATGCCTCTGCTGGATTATATGTTTGCAAAACCATCAGGGTTATGCATATCTGATATGGCTTAGTGGTAAATCATGTTGGCTATGGTGTGCAGGGTCCTCGGTTTGAGCTTTGCAGCGGCTGTTTATTTTGTTGCTGGGCAGAACAAGGTCCATTGGATACAGAGTGATTAAGGCACTTTTAAGCAGTTGTAAGAGGGTTTGCGTGGATGCAAGCACTGCTAACTTCTGGTTACAATTTCTTATGCTCAGTTAGCTTCTTAATTGCTTAACCTGTGTAGGCATTGTTTAGCCCTGTGCAAACAAGCTTAAACATGATTACTGCTGCTTAAAAGTGCTTACTCCTGCTTACCCCTGCTCTAATTTCTTTAAAAGAAATGAAAAAAGGTTGATAGGAAAGTGGTGAAAAAGGGGCACAAAAACAGAAAACAGTAGTGAAAATCACTAGGGATGTGCAGGAAGGGTGTAGGGAAGGTCCGTAGTTGCCCATTTCTTTTACAGCAACAGCTGTGCATATACACTGAATTTGGAGATATATTTGGACGACAGTAATATGTTGTTAAGCCAATTAGACCAGTCCAGTGGACACATGTGCGAAATGGACAGCTGTGCATGGGGCAAGATTTTTTTAGGGAACAGATTGACCTTTTTTTTTCAGGTAAGACTGGGATGTTGGGGAGGGATAGTAGGTATATTTGGGGAGGTAGGTTGGGTAGGTTAACAGACAAGACAAACAAGATGCATACAGGGACAGTATATGACACATGTGGGGGTTAAACACCTTGATGAGGAGGGGTGTTGGAAAATCGGAAGCCCATTAGCCCCCTATTGGAAACAGTGGGACTGAAGTCCCCATCCATGGGAAGTCACCACTGCACCTTCATAATCCTGAAGGTAGCTGTGCTGGTGGCTGAGTAGGAGAGCCAGGCCAACCTTCTAGTCATGACACATGTCCTTCAAGCTGGTGTAGCAGATCTCCGACCTCCCTGTGGAGCTCTCTACGCACCACGACCCAGACCTGGTGATGGGTGACAGGTTCCTGTCCATGCACACTCCCGGGCGGGGCGAGCCCAATCCTCTGAGGCTGTTCCACCCAAAGGTGGTGCAGGACCAATGGACGTGGAGGTCCCAGGGTTGGGCCCCAGATGTGCTGGTGCCCAGTGCCATAGCCAGCTGAGGTGGGGCAGGTGCATCCGCTGGGATCCACATTCCCATATGTGCTATGGTGTTTAAGTTTTATCAACATATGTGGGTTAGTAATAGTCAACACATTCCAGGATTAGGTATAACAGCATGCACAGATATTCCCATTAACCCAAAAACCAGATATGGAACAGTTGCATAGCAAATAGAACTCATGCATATATGGGGCCACAGTGGTAATTACAACAGCATGCAGGTACATTGATGACAGCATGCCACCAATGTGGGAGTATTTCAAAATAGCGCATGTATAGAATCAGATTTAAATAATTATCGAACAATAGGACATATGTCCCAACATTAAAGTTAAGTCAGCACATACCAATTGAGTTGTGTATTTAGTTTATTGTTGCAGATATGGTGGGGGGGAGATGTCAATTAACAACTAGTATATTCCTGTAGTTCGCATTACTTTAAAAGTGTGTGCTGTTATCTGTACCTTACAAGTATTAGTACACTACCCTATTTCCTTGGTTTGGACAGTGGTATGGCTGTCGACAACTATATACATGAACTGGTTTTACCTGCAGTATACACCTCTTACCTGGTATACCTGTGGAGGTATTGTTTGTTAACACTAACTGTTTCTAGACATACTCCTATACTCCAAGTTGATGTTATGCACATACGTGTCCATCTCTTTCTGCACACACTCTGGGCATGTCTTGACCAAATGCAGATGAACAGGGACATATTTCGGCTATTGCCCTCTTAAACCTTTAGTGAATTGTACAATGACAGGTTTGTTTTCATTGACATTTTCCAAATATGTACAGGCCTGACAGTCAGTTATATGACATGAAATGCTGCCTACATGTCAGAGATAAACACACTGATATGCCAGGGGGACAGGGTGACAGCCGGCAGATATGGGCCAATTAACTGGACATTTCTGTACACTTGTGGGGTATGATTCTGCATACAGCTTACTATTACTCCCAGGATTCTAACCATGGCTGTGTCTGCTAAAAATAAAATACTGTCCATCACAGTTGAGTGTACTATATAGATATTGCTGTGTATCTCTTATCTGATTTCTGTCTATAATTCTCCTGTGGTTTTACATTCTAACCTTGTAATTACAACACTCTTATGCAAGATTTCCTAGACAGCTTTATTATGTAGCGCAGTGTGGGTGACAGTGATGAGTAATACCTTATTATTCAGCGAAACTGCAACACTAACAATGCCATACAATACCAGAGTAAACAGTACCAGTACAGGATGTCATTCTTTTATTTCTAGGCACAGTGTTCATATCTGACAGACATGTGTGAGCAATGTTTGTTAGCACTACCTGAATGTTGCCACACAAATTACCAGATTCCACATTAGTATTGTGCACATACGTCTCACTCTGTTACTGTACACATTCTGGTCACAGCTTGACAACATGGGGGTGTAGATGGGACATACTTGGCTTATTACTCTCATAACAGTTCAGTTTGGGGAGTTGCTAGAATGACAGGTTTGTTTTTATAGATGTCTGACAATCAGTTGTATTTCTTGTTTGCTGCCTAAATGTCTGGGATCATCCCACTGATTTCCCTGGGGGACAGGGTGACAGGTAGCAGATATGGGCAGATTTACTGGACATTCTAGACATATCTTTACAGGTGTGGGGTATGATCCTGTATTCAGCCTAATACCACTCCCAAGATTCGAACCATGGTTGTGTGCTAAACATACAGCAGTTCACATCTCAGTTGAGTGTGCTATTTGAATTTTGTTGTCTATCTTTTCACTTTTTTCTGTCTAAGTCTCTCTCAGTTGTACTATATGACCTCTTGGGATTACACCAGTCATATACAGACATTCCTTCACAGTTTATTTATGTTGCACAGTGTAGGTAACAGTGCTTAATACAACAGTACTATTAAGTGATTGCAAATCTACATTACCATATGATACCAAAGTAAGCACATGCAGTACAGCAGTTAGACCTTTATTGTCAGGCTATTATGCTTTTATTTACATACAACCTATATGACACTCTTCCTGACATATTCTCTGGTGTATGCAGTACATGCCTTAAACAATACAGGATTTATACAGGCAATTCACTTACTACTACTTTTAGATTTATTTTCTATGACAGTACATGCACGAGTATTACTAACCTGCCTCACGTTGCAACAACTACTATCTGCATCCATGGGCCTCCTGGTTCATAGCATGCTCACTTGCCACTGTGAAAGACATAACAGGAATACTTAGCCATACTTATCCATAATATACATGAGTTGGAAATTATTAAATGGGTAGTGGACTGATACTTACATACTGCTGGGACTTCCCCTGTCATCCTTGCATCTCGGATACACTGATCCAAGAGATCCCACTTTCACCACTTCGGGTTGGCATAGTTATGCCTGACTTGTTCACCAGTTTGGGGTATGCCAGTGACACTGGTCAGGTCACGGGCGAGATGGGCTCAGGCTTCCACTTTATATTGGGAACCCTGGTACTGGCCCTGCAGCAGTCTCATGTCATGGTCTTTCACAAGGAGTCCTGCCATGACTCTAGACTCCTGGATGTCCCAGTCCTGCATCCAAAAGTGCACACCCTCTCCCATTCCAGACATAGTGCCTACAAGGGGAAGCTACAACCAGTTATGAGATGTATTTCCACCTGTTGGGTTTAAATAAGGCTGGTTTCTTACACTTTGCCTTGATTGGATGGTTTTGAAATGGCTAAGCTATGGGCAAACCTGCTTACCTAAGGCTGGCATTGCTTAAAGGGGTATGCCAATGGGCAGATTGAGTTAGCTGGCCTACACATTGTTTACACCTACTAAGCTGGGCTGTGCAATCCTTATTATTGCTTAATATTTAAGTTGCATTATATTTGCATTGTGGCATTGATTTATTATTCATTACATGTTATATGTGTTTGGTATCCATGATTCATGTGCATGTACAGTGTATGGGGTCCTTGTGTTTATTAGGTGATTTTAGCACTTTATTACATTGACACCTCACATCTGGGCTTAATGCAGTACTCCAGTTCACATATTTATGTCATGTAGTTGTTTATACATTATAAAACTGTATATAGATTCCTTTCACATGTTCAGTTTATATTTCCTATGGTGAGGTTCTGTTTGATGATACCTCAGTCTTATATACTACTGTGATGGCTTAGTGGTTAACTACTGTCACTATAGTGTACAGGGTCCTCTGTTCAAGACCTGCAAAGGCTATTTATTTTGTTTCTGGTCAGAACAGCGACTGATGCATACAAAGTGCTTAAGGCACTTTTAAGCAATTGTAAGCAGGTTTGCACAGGTTTGCATGAATGTAAGCAATGTTAAATATGCTTACAGAGCATTAGCTTCAATATTGCTTAACCTATGTGTGCATTGCTTACCCCCATGTAAACGAGCTTAAACCCACTTACTGCTGCTTAAATATGCTTACTCTCACTTACTACTGCATAACTATGCCTACTCTTGCTTACTAGTGCTTACACCTGCTTACCACCACACTAATTTAGACAATGGTATCTAATGGTTCTTGGGCAGGTGGTGGACTTGGCACCTGTATGGATTTGTCATTCATTACACATTTTACCTTCCATTTGTATCCCTAATTTCTGTGTACAAGTACTATATGGAGCACTTGTGATTATCTGTGGACTTTGCAACATTATGACAATGACACCTCACATCTATTTAATGCAGTACTCCAGTTCACAAATATATGTTATGTCATAGGTTATGCAACAAAATAAAATGATCATACAGTGATTTGACATGGAAAATGGATTGTACTGGAGTGGGACTCTAACCAGGAATGACTGTTCACAAGGCGAATGGTCTGCCCACTACACTATTGCTGTACTGCTTCATTTGCATATGCCTTGCTTTTTAGCCTCTTGTGCCATTTAAGCTGCATTAACCGTAGCTGAGCGATGGACAATCCTGTGCACTTACAGTTAAATTTGACCTGTTTCATAAAAAAAAAAAAAATAAGTCTTCATATTTAAATATAGTAACTATTGCTATTGTACACTTGGGGGAATGTTGCTGGGGGTATGCAAACACCTATGAGCAGTCTTGTTCATTCTTACTCCTACACTGCTGTTCTTGATTGCAGGGGCATTTATATTCTGTGAGCTCTGCTCTCAGACACGCCCCCTGCACTCGTACATGCTCCGTATCTGTTTAGGAGCTCAGGCAGCGCGCATTCATTACTATGCATGCCATGCTGCTGTCCTGCTCCTATACGCCCACTTTTGTGCAGGACTAAGCTAGTCCTGCATGGAAGGATAGTGAATCTGGGGGATTATGTTTGTATCTGTGCCAGAAAAAAATTGAATAATTGTTTTGACATAAATAATTAGTTTTAAGTAGATGATCTAGATGAAAATATCATTTTATATACTTGAGATAAAATGTTGTACAATTGCCCGTCTTTTGCCTTCACTGGATGCATTAAAAACCTTTGAAGTCCTGTATTATTAAATACTGAGTAGTAATTTACTTTTTAATATAGATCACTTAGAGAGAGAGAGAGAGAGAGAGAGAAGGAAAGTCAAGTAATCTTGGACTGGTAACAGCCATGTTTCTAAGACCAATACTGACATATATTATATATTATGTACTGGTGGGTTGTTATGTTTAGAATTGTAATAAACTTCTAGATATGCTGAAATAACTACCCCCTGAACGACTTTTCACTTTTTTGCAAAACTGCAGTTTTTGACATTTGAAATTATTTCCTGCTTTTCTTTGCTTCCACTAAGTTCTGGACAGTCTGAATAATTTTGTAGTTGTTCCATACCTCTCAATCTCTTGGAGCAAGAAATCTGAACAAATGCGTAAAGAAAAGTGGGACAAAAGTCCAAATATAAGGACAGTTTTTAAATATTACTTTTACAAACTTAGAAAGTTGATAGAATAACAGGTTTTACATTAACATGCATTTCTGAAGGGTATGAAACCTGAAACTCAAATGTATGTCATTATTTTCTGACTTCAATCTTAACTGATTTGCTACTAATTTGCCAGAAAACCACAATTTTATGAAAAACAGACCAAAAATATGAGGCAAAAATTTGGACATTCTGTGAAAATCTGTACATTTGAGAGGTATGAGTTGTTCTACCTTTTGAATATTGTTGGGGTTTTTCATTTTATTTCAGTTTCATTTATTTTTTAGTGAGTTTAGACAAATTTTTACTATAATTGCAAGTATTACTACTGACTCAAATGTTTTTGTAGTTCTACTTGCTATATCAATGTATGTTTTATATTTTACTGTTCTAATTTATTTTTTAAATTGAGTATAATTTTACATTTTTATTTATTTGCTGATTGTTTTGTAAAATGGCTACTTTTTACTATTGAGAGCAGCTAATTGGTTTACAGCATTTTTTCATCCAAATTACTTTTGCATGCATGCTTCTGAATCCCAGGGAGGGTTGTAGTGGTCAGGCATCTTAACTGTCAACAGGTCATAACACTGGCAACTTAATCTATGAAACTAAGACTTATTCATTGTATTGTTATACATTGTGAGTAGTCTTTATATAGTAGAAATAGTCACTATTAAGTTGCTGAAATATATTAAATGCATGGATCCACTGTAATATACATTCTTATCTGGAAAGTCAAGAAGCCTTCATGTTGCTGTACTTATTTATTTTTCATGTCTACCTGTACTTTCTTATCAACATGAAGTATGAAGCAGTCAAAAACACATTTCTAAGTGACTAATGAGAGATGATTGTAAAAATGACTAAACATTCTACATCATAAAATTGTGTAATGGCCCCTTAAGATAAGTTTAGAATTACAGAGATCAAAACACTGGAATAAGCACTTCCCAAACACTGAAACTGTTAAGTATGAAAACATTTTAGACCCATGCTAGGCAGCTGAAATTAAACTACAAGTCATATTGGTCATTTGATAGAAAAGGAGGTTTTAAGCTCCTACAGTAATCTTTGATCAAGACAACTGATTGTAACTATTCTATGAGCATCTAAAATTTATTGTACACTATAAAAATTATCTCAGAATAAAATGTATGCTTTTTATCTAGTTTCTTTCATGCAGCATATACTTCTAAAGACTACCCGAGGATAGCAGAACTAAAATATCTCTTACAAAGAAGATCTGTTCAAATAATCAGCCAAGTGGCTGCTACAAGCCTTTGGAAAAAAGTTGTTTATCATTCAAGCAATCAGGAGAAAGTCAGCAAGACAACCTGTCTGAAGTACAGCAAGTATTTTGTGAAGGGTAGAACATCTTTAAATGTAATACAATAAATTTGCTGTTCCTTTAAAGACAAATATGTTCACTAGCAGAGAAAAAAGGAACATTGTCTTTTAAGATAAGGCTACCAATTTCCCATGAACTGTGGAATCTAATGTCAAAAGTAAAAAATAAAATGCTGGACGTAGTTATAATTTCTGCAAAGTTTCTCTTTCAAGACAAGCACTGATGTCCTGAAGATGGTTATTCTTGCTACCAACAGGAAAAAAGCTTTAGGACTCTTTCTGTCAAAAGCACTCTACACTTGAGAAACAGGTTTTGTATGTCTCAGTTTAGGACACTGAACCCATGCCAGTAATTGCAAGTATAGCTGTTTTATCTGCCTAACAGCTTTATTTGTGTGCATCTAAGGAATGTTATTAAGATGCTTTTACTGAATAACAAATATATGGTTTGTTACTAATAGGTATAAGAAATGTATTTTAGACCAAAACAGCAAGGTGTATGCCATATGCCTTTGTTTTTATTGTTATATATATATATATATATATATATATATATATATATATATATATTTTTTTTTTTTTTTACTTAACCTATAGCAAAAGAAGTTGGAAGATGGCAAAGCCATCTATATACATATGAACTATATTTATTTTCTCTCTAGCCTTTTTAATATTTAGTACTATCATGCAGGATTAGGGTTATAACCATATTGTCAGCAGATTTCACCATAATAGTTCAATTTCCATGTTTTGACAGGTGGGTAAGTCCCCTTTCTCTGAACCATGATCTGGCAAACCTATTTATGCAGGCTGCCATCAGTACAGATTAAAATTTATCTCTAGGATCAGATATAGTTATACTATGTTTGAGGTGTAGATATGAAGTTCCCATGCATTTTGGTTGTCGAGGTGTGACACCACTAAAAGAAAATTGACAGTTGAAGTCCATCCCCTTAAATGGTCCTATTAAGCCATGTTTAGGATGAATGTTATTCTATGCCAATATTCTTTCTAGGACCATTCAGGTATTTTCTCAGTGGAATGCTATGGACCAGTCCTGACTTTTATTTGTATCAGAGAATCAACATTCAGGATATGCAATGCTAAGCCTGTAATAAGATGCAATGAATCCTTATTGAAATTTGTGCAGCTTAGGTATATCCCAGGCTAGGGGAACACTTCACAGAAACCTTGTAGCTTCTTATAGTGAATAAAACTGATTTATTCATGCCATTCCTGGGATGAGGCTGTGTCTAATTAGGTTGGATCGAACCTGAACATAATATATAGCCTGATTTTTGCGAAAATGAAAGTTGTCGACTCCATTTTTCCTAATACTTTGATTCCTCCACTGTGTATCTTCTTACTATAGTATTCCAGATATGAGATGTTTTTTGTTTGCAATATTTCCATATCAAATTGGAAACAGATTTTATGTACAGAGTGAAGTAACATTCACATTATAATAAAACAGTAGTACCATCCAACCAAATGACATAATTTTGGCAAACAGATGTGCAACAGATGTCATCACTCAATGGCAAGAAATATTTAAACAATGCATTGAAAATCAAACACCACTGTATCATGGTTAAAGTGACTTTTTTCAGGTGGGAAATGTTGGGGTTGTGCCTCCATAGCAATGTGATGCACTTTGTTGAGTCACTGTTTGCTGAATCACAGATGATCAACAGTTGTTTCATCATAACCTACTTAAGTAATCATAGAACATCAGCAGATTTCTTAGTGGAAGTAGGACTTGCCCCAACCCTCAGTCCACCCACTCACCTGACTCATGGCAGCACTTGAAAGGGTGTTTTACTGGGTCACATTTTAGTGATAAATGTTTAATGATCTGCAGAGCTGATGGTTGTGTGACTTGTTAAATCATTATATGCTCTCTCTCAATATATATATATATATATATGTGTGTGTGTGTGTGTGTGTGTGTGTGTGTGTGTGTGTGTGTGTGTGTGTGTGTGTGTGTGTGTGTGTGTGTGTGCAGTCATAGATAAATGTGTGTATAAAGCCTGAGATTCCTGCCCTCAGAGTAAGGGGAATTTTCCAAGATATTGCAATCAGAAATAAGTACTGCATACCTAATCACAAATGGATTATAATTTAATAAAGTCAAACATGTTTGTGCTGAGATTCTGCATTGTTATTGTCCATTGCAAAATATTTAGAAGAAATGCAATAAGTATCAAACAGTAGTTAAATCTTTCAGGTGGTACAGATTATATACAAAATGAATATCTAATATCAAAAAATTCTGAGTAGTCCATTTTAGACATTTGAAAGGGTACCTTCTGAATGAAACAGACTTAGATGTACATTTTTTTCTAAAATGTTTTTATTCATTTTATAACACAATAACTTAACAGAATAGTAACAAGAAAACAAACAAACAAACTATATACAATGTCCATGACAACTAAAAAGACAATATACATAGGAGAATACTCAATATTTCTCTAACAGATTAGAAAATTTTGTCCAAGCAATTACATTATGTTATGTTGTTAGTCCTTGCTTTTATAGTAACAATCTCATTCTTACAAATGCATTTCACAAGATTAATAAACTCAACTTTAAAGTAAGGAGTAGATTGGGTTTTCCAATTTTAAGAAACAATTTCCCTTGCTATAGACAGGATAGGCCATTGTAAAAATGTTTGCTTTTTAGGAATGACTTCAGGAACAGGAACACTGAAAAGGATAAGGGTGTCAGAAATTATATAGTTGTCATTCCATAGAGCTTTCCAAAGATATTTTAAGTCTAACCAAAGTGGGGAAATTATTGCAATTAACAACCATATGTATCCAGTCAGCATCAGGGTGTCCACATGTCTAGCATTTCATTTCATCTTTCTTCCACATTATTGCTAGTCTATGTGGGGTGAAAAAAATGTCTATTTAAAAATGTCCATGTGTATACATGCAAGAACAGGGAAGATGTGGATTTACACTACATTGAATATAAAATATGCAAATACATATATGTATTTGCATATTTTATATTCAATGTAGTGTAAATAGTTATATACATATATAAATATTACAGTTAGTATAAATATAAATATTATAGTTTTGTATATATTCTTATTACGCATTTTCAGTTGGGGTAATCTAATTTGGTCTTGAATGCTTCGTCATCCATCCACTTTTAAAAGTGTTTTAAAAATGTTTCAAAAATGTCTTAAAAATGTGTAAAATGGCTAAAAACATTTTGAATGAGTAAAATGGTTACTATATATATATATATATATATATATATATATATATATATATATATGTATAAATAAAGAACTTTTAGTATGACTTTTTATACGATTTTTTTATATTTTTTTATATATTTTGTACCTAGTTTTTATATTATAAATTATCTAACACTTCAAATATATATATTTTCCTCCCAAGAAATGGGATACCAGCTATGTTGTTTTAAAAGTAAAGAAATGAAAGGTATTTTAACTATTTTTTAAGCAATTGTGAAGCTATACGTTGTAACTATCTTAATTGAATAATTGATTGCTAGTAGTTTAATATTTTCTTTATAAGGCGAGTGTATTGTGGTGAAAATTGTCTGAGGAAGTTGGGGCATTGATCCCTTCGAAGGCGCTTACAATAAACTTGGATTTTATTGCTCGCAGTGTGTGTGGGTATTGACGCTACCTCTGAAACATGCTTGTTTCTTTTTGGTTTTTAAGTGGTTTTCAGTTTTTTGTCGTGAAGTCTGTTCATTATGTTGTATTCGTTAAGTGAAATTGGAGGTGGCTCACAGCTCTTATTCACACAGCAAGAAGATAACGATGTGGGTTCTTCTAATATTCCCTCTGAAGTGAATGCTATAGGGAATTTGACTGTTTTAGTTAACTTACTTCTTGGGCGGGTCGAGGCCCTGACCCAAAAAGTGGATGGAAACAGAAGATCTTATGCAAGTCAACTTAACGTGAATGCAGAGCAGGAACCATATAATCCATTAGTTTCTAATGGACCAGTGAGGTTGCAGCAGGTTACGCTTAATGGAATTGCCAACCGTTCGCAAGGGGAAGGAAGCCATATAACAGCATCACCGGCTACGCCGGAGAACGGAGCGGGTAATCGGCAGCGAACAATAACATCTAATGCTACATCTCCTGCCCCTAATGTTACACCTTCTATACCTTCTATGTCTAACTACCTAAACAGTAAGGATTTTTTGCAAATGAAGCATTTGAACAAAACGGGCAGAATCACAACGTAAGGGTGAGTACTATTAGTAACTTGCTCAATGAATATGACCATAAACTTTTTAGATGTTGTAAATTACAATTGGAGGTAGCTTACCTTCAAGAATGTATTTCTAAAAAGATTATCCTCAAAGGGTTACGCCAGTGGCGATACCCAGTTGGACTTATTGAGAATTCCACATTCCACCAAGAGCTTATAGCCCTGTTTGATAAGCAGGGTTTTGATTTTTTGCACTCTTTAATCAATTTTTATAACACAGAGATAAATAATCTGAAATCTGAGTTGGAAATGATGGAACATGCTATTTGTGGGGACAATGAATTTCCTAAATACGAATATGATTATATTAGGATTTACACTAGCATTGAAGCTACCCTGAATAAATTGTTAACTAACAAAAAACGAAAAATTGATAGAGATCTGAAAGAATATGCTAACAATAAAGCATATCCCCCACCCCCAATGGCTTCTCAAATGCAATTTTTGAATGGAACTTTTTCTAATGCGTCTGGCTTAAAGGACCCGATAGTTAACAATGACAATGTACAGCCTCAGCCGGTATGGCAGAGTGAACGAATTAGGAACAATAACAATGTGCAGGCAGATGGCCCACAACATAATGAGGTAACCAGCAATGAATCAAATAATGACCAGGGTTTTCAAAGGGGAGGCAATACATGACACAACAATCAGAGCAACAACAGAAACCAGGGGCAGAGGAAGAACCACAGGAATCAGCGAAGGAGATGACAAACACTGAACAGGAAGGACCTCAAATCCTTCTTAGTTCAGAAGGTGACTTTAAAATCTTTAATTACACGGTCTTAACAATTGAACAAGACCTGAATGACTTTTTTGCTAAAGGTCTGCCCTTTGTCCCTGATAGAAGGGCTGATGTTGTTAAAACTATTGTGGACCTTAAGTTATTTGTGCGTAGGTTAAATCTAGCATGTTTAATGGGTATCAATTCTACACTAACTAACACGCTAAGGGTATCAAGTGTGTTTAACCCCCCCTTGCAAGGGACATTAGGCATGTATGAAAAAATGTGTGAAACAGATTTGAGAACAAGTCTTGACTCATTACATAATAAACAAGCAAGTAGAGTTAACATCACAAAAAATGAAATGGAATTTATACAGTTGTTAAATCAATGTAATGTTAGAGTCATGAAACCTGATAAAGGAGGGGGTTTGGTCTTTATGGATGAATATGACTATGAAAAAAGAATGAATGATTACCTGTCCATTGATGCATATACACACGTTAGTATCAATGAGGTCAACATTGCCTATAAAAGATTTAGAGGAGTGTTAGATGATTTATTCTTAGAAGGCGTTATAGATATAGACACTTGCCAGTACTTGTCAGTGTCTGCCCCAAAAATCCTGACCATTCTTGGTTCACCTAAGTTACATAAAAACCTGTCAGACCCACCATTTAGACCAATTGTGGATGGGAGAGGCTCAATAACTTATGCCTGTGCTAAGCTCATTGATAATATTTTAAAACCTTTAATTAATGATGAGCCACAAATTTGCAAGGACTCATGGAGTTTCATGGAAAACATCAATAAATTGGATTATTGTGATAGGTACATTTTTCTTGTTATTGACGTAAAAGATTTGTACACAGTCATACCTCAAACCCTGGGGGTTACTTGGATTAAGGAATTCATGCTGAATAAAAAAGCAGATGATACTAACATTTATCTGGTCGAAACATTGTTGGATATAGTTTTATCAAACAACTATATGATGTTTAATGGGCAACTCTTTCTCCAAAACACAGGGGTAGCTATGGGGTCCCCATGCAGAGGGAGTTTTGCGAATAGTGTTATGGCACATTGGGAACGGACCCTTTTGTTTAATAACAACATGTTCCAGGAGAATGTATTATGGTATACCAGATACCAAGATGATATGTGCCTTATTTGGAAGGGGGAAGTAGAACATATTGACAGCTTTATTGTGAGTATTACAGCTATGACAGGCTTTCTGGAATTTACATATAACGTAGGGGTGGAAGATATTACGTATCTTGATGTTAGAGTAACAAAGGACAGAATTAATCGTAAGTTCAAGACTACGATATATAGGAAGCCTACCTACTCTAATGCATTTTTACATTTTTCAAGTAGTCACCCCTACCACCAGAAGAAGGCTGTAGTTAAAGGTGAATTTGTAAGGGCAGCAAGGATGGTGTCCGATGACATAGACTACATAGAAGAATGCGAAACAATTAAAATAATGTTCCTTAAAAGAGGCTATCCAGAAGGTCTAGTTATGAACACCATTCAGGAAGTAAGTGCAAAGAGGAACTCAGGTCATTTTAAACCCCTCGTATCAAGTGGCAATAGTAATAAAGTTGACACAATAGCACAAGAGGATGGTAATAATGTAGGGTCCCAAGCTAAAAGTTTGAATTTAAACTTTCTATTCACGTATAGTATTGACCACAGGAACATAAAGGATATTCTAATTAAAAATTGGGCTGTCATTTTAGAAGATCATACTCTGAGTAAAACCTTGGGTTTAAGACCAGGTTTTACCTATAGAAGAGGCCTGAATTTAAAAAACTTATTAGAGCGAAACAGAAGGCAACAAAACTCTGTAAGCATGAGAAAATGTGGAGCATGCCCACAATGTAGGTATATCAAATTAAGAAATACAATATGCATAAAAGATAAATCATACACCATAAATGGTAGGTATAACTGTGAATCTAAAGGGTTTTTTTATGTTGTTAGTTGGGAATTATGCCCCTCTTACTATATTGGAAAAACAGAAAGAAAGTTGAAACAAAGAATATATGAGCACCAATATGCTATAAGTAAGGGGGACATTAACAATGCTCTAGCGAAACACATTATAGAAAATCCAACTCACAAGTTCACTTATGCAGTGGTACAACAGGTAAAAAGTGACCTGAGGGGGGGCCCATGGCAATATATTTTAGAAGAGCAAGAACTATTGTGGCAAATTCGAACGTCGGCACACATTCCACCTGGACTAAATGAACATGCATCCATAAAATGTATCTTAAAACTTAAGGCTTTGTGTAGATAATTAGTTCATGGATATGTGTATACCAAAACATAAGGGATTGTGTTTTGGGGATGTGTCCATCTTCTACTTTCTTCTTCTTTTTTCTTAATTATGTGATGGCCTAGAATTGCAATGCATCTATATATATATATATATATATATATATATATATATATATATATATATATATATATATATGTATTTGCATATTTTATATTCAATGTAGTGTAAATAGTTATATACATATATAAATATTACAGTTAATATAAATGTAAATATTATAGTTTTGTATATATTCTTATTACGCATTTTCAGTTGGGGTAATCTAATTTGGTCTTGAATGCTTCATCATCCATCCACTTTTAAAAGTGTTTTAAAAATGTTTCAAAAATGTCTTAAAATGTGTAAAATGGCTAAAAACGTTTTGAATGAGTAAAATGGTTACTTTATATATATATATATATATATATATATATATATATATATATATATATATATATATCAAGAACTTTTAGTATGATTTTTTATATGATTTTTTATATATTTTGTACCTAGTTTTTATATTATAAATTATCTGTATACATCAAATATATATATTTTCCTCCCAAGAAATGGGGTACCAGCTATGTTGTTTTAAAAGTAAAGAAATGAAAGGTATTTTAACTATTTTTTAAGCAATTGTGAAACTATACGTTGTAACTATCTTAATTGAATAATTGATTGTTAGTAGTTTAATATTTTCTTTATAAGGTGAGTGTATTGTGGTGAAAATTGTCTGAGGAAGTTGGGGCATTGATCCCTTCGAAAGCGATTACAATAAACTTGGATTTTATTGCTCGCAGTGTGTGTGTATTGACTATAGGCATATATGTAAGGCAAACACACTATAATAACCAAAGGTAGACATAAATAGATGTGTGGAAGAGGGTGACTGTGACAAGGAGCCATCCAGGCCTGTCCCACCCAGCAAACAGGCAAGGAGCCACAACCATACAAGGGTCATATGTCACTCACTGCAGATACTAGCCACCGGTATCTGTCAGCATTACAGAGTATGTGGTGCATGTGCCAGGTGTGCAACATGACTGTTCAAGGAAGTAGTCATCTAGCAGCTGCATAAACGCACCTGTGAAATATGACCCAGGTTGTGCCTGCATGTGGCGTGTCAACCCCTAGATGAATGGGTTATGGCCCATGCATACACACTGCCCTCCCCATAGCCCCACTATGGCAAGAATGCTGAGGTCATCCACTGTGAAATTTACCTTTGGGAGAGTTGTATCCCAGTAATCTCCATAGCATGTGCCATAACTATGTACTGCTGTAATGTGATAAACTATTGAGGTAGAAGTGCTAACCCCAGCCTTGGCATCATGTGTTTGCATGTGTGTGTCTGTCTGTGTCAAAAGCAATGCTTTTTAGGGTAGTCACACCCCCTACAATTTAAATGGTCTACTTTGGTAAGGCTGCTGATGTCATCCACATAGAAATACACCTCTGGGAAGGTTGTAGACCAGTAATCTCCATAGTACGTCCTGTAACTGTATCCTGCTGTAGTGTGAAAAACTAGTTAGGTAGGTATTCTACTCCCAAACCTGACATATGTGTGTGTCTGTCTGTGTAGGGAGCAATGCTTTTTAGCATGGTCACACTCCCTGCAAGTCAAATGCTCAACTTTGGCAAGGCTGCTGATGTCATCCCCTCAGAAATACACCTCTGGGAAGGGTGTAGCCCAGTAATCTCCATAGCATGTGCCATAACTGCATATTGCTGTAGTGTGAGGTAGAACTCTGGTTTTATTCCCACTCATGGCAGTTTTGGATGTTTTGTGTATGTTTCAATGTCTGTGTAGGGAGCAGTGCATTAGAGGCTAGCCACACTCAGTACATGTCAAATGCCCTACTTTGCCAAGCCTGCTGATATCAGCCAATGTGATATACACCTTTGGGGAAAAAGTTCTCCAGTAATCCTCGTGGTGCGTCCTATAACAGCTACTTGCTGTAGTGTGATATAGACCTCTGTTAGGGGTTCTCTACCCACACATGTCAGCTGTGGATGTTTTGTGTGTGTGTTTCAGTGTCTGTGTAGGCAGCAATGCATTAGAGACTAGTCACACTCAGTTCATGTCAAATGCCCTACTTTGGCAATCCTGCTGATGTCAGCAAATGTGATATGCTCCGTTGGGGAAGGCATTCTCCAGTAATCCCTGTGGTGTTTTCTATAACAGCTCCATGCTGTAGACCTCTGTTAGGGGTTCTATACCCATGCAAGTCTTTTGTGGATGTTTTGTGTGTGTTCCAATGTCTGTGTAGGGTGCAATGCATTTTAGGCTAGTCACACTCAGTGCATGGCAAATGCCCTACTTTGGCTATCGTGCTGATGTCAGCCAATGTGAAAAAAAACTTTGGGGAAGGAGTACTCCAGTAATCTCTGTGATGCATACTATACATGTGTAGTGCTGTAGTGTAATAAACTAGTTAAGTAGGGGTTCTACTCCCAGACATGACAGGTGTGTATGTGTATGTAACTCATATCCTGTGTGGAGGTGAGTGTGTGACACCAGTGCCCAATATGGAGTTGGTTTTGCAAATTTCTTATATGGTGGCCCTAGTATATATCACAATGTTCACTGTACAGGGATAACAGATGTGCAATAGCCGAGAGGCTGGGGTCCAAATCCATACCCATACATGTGACATCAAGGCCAGGCAATCACAGTTAGCAACCCCAGTCTTACCCAGAGCACACTCTCACTGCATGTCTCATACACACACACACACACACACACACACACACACACACACACACACACACACACACACACACACACACACACACACACACACACACATGCAGAGGCAACAGCCAATATGTGTGTAGTACACTGCATATTGGTGACTGATAGTAACTATGGAGTGAATGCAGTGGCCTACAGAGGGTATGGCACCCTGTCCTTCTGTCCAATAGGCATATACATGCAGAGAGTGCACCTTCCTCATGTTCCCCACTGGACATCTGCAACACCTGTGGTGCTATCACATGTGACCCAAAAGGACATACCATGCCTGAAAACGTACCCTGTATGGACAGATGCCACTGACACCAGGGAATATCATTAGCATGCTATCAATGTAGGTGCAGGGGTAACCTGCTGTCCATTACCAGTTTCTGCCACATGCGGCCATGACTGGCACATCTGATGATAATCTGTGTACACGACATGGGCCCGACACCCGAGGTACAATTCCACATGTCACTGTAAATGCATGTGGGAAGTGTGCACATCCCAGACACTGTCCATGTCATGGACTAAGGAACACATACATGGAAAGCGATGCACAGCATTGGCCACATGCAATAGTCACCCAGGTGACTGGATGGTGGATACAATACCCACCTGTGTGGGCAAATGCAGAAACCACAGCCCTGAGCCACAGTTCAGACCATTGTCATATGGCCTGATGCCAAGGTGTACCCATCACCTAACCTTGTATAGCCATCTGGCACAGTTGCCCACCACATACCCATGCATAAATGCACCCATGCATGTTAGCGCTGGCACCCTGTATGTTTGTGTGTGTGTTGTATGATGCGTATGATCACATCCACACTCACTACAATCCCCAGTGGCATACTGAAGCATGATGTCTGATGCCAGACACCTCCTCAAATCTTTTCCCCATATAATCTCCATATGACCTGTGTGGTGCATGTGATACCTGCACAGTAATGTGTTGTGGCAATCTCACAAGTGATGAGCTGTATCCCTGGCCCTGTAAAGTGTGCCAATGCTTGCACATCCCTGTGAGAGTGAGGCTGTGTTGATGCTGGCATCTGTTCATGCAGATTGCATGGAAAAACACTCCAATATCTAGGAACATCATCTTGGTGATGGCCCTTTACATTCACTGTGATCAAGAACTAGATCTATTGTTTGGCAAACAGCATCTCAGATGGATTTAGGATTTACCTTTCACAACATACACTGTGGAAACAGGGCAACACACAGGAGGGGGATGTGCCTGACCCGACTGCAGACTGTAAGTGCTGCTATACTGCATTTGGATTAATGTTGGTTATCAGTGTGTGTGTGGATATAACTGTCCTATATGTTTTAATACCTGCCATGTCAGTTCTATGTTTATGAGGAATCCCCATCTGTAGGGTCATCTGCAGACTGGGCAGTGTGTTGTGCCTTTGGTTTCATGTGTTACCCACAGAGCATCTATCTGTGAATTGCAGAAGGTAGTGTGAGAATTGCAGTCTGTAGATGGTGAAAGCTGTGACAGTTACTGACCTCATATCCATCATAGGACATATGTTGCAACAAACCCTGTTACAACAGTAAAAGTATGAGGTTATCAGAGCAACATGTCAATATTGGCCCTATGTATGTGCTTCCAGTCACAACTCTGTCAACCTTTGTACATATGTCGTGCATTAAGAGGTGCATATGTGCTGTACACTGTCATTAGTGTCATCATATCTGATAACAAGCCAGTAAGATATCAGACTGCTACATGTTATGTACAGTAGGGCTTATATTTGATGACATGACCTGGACATTCTGTGGTTGTTTGTACAGTACTGGGGACTGTGAACTTATGGTGAATGCCAACAGTATGTGTATTGTTAATATGTACCTTGGCCTGTGTATAGACTGTTGTAGATGTCATCATCCTAGGTCCTGTCCTATCTGATGTTACATGCTGCTCCACTGTATGTTACCATATTGGCTTACATGTTCGTAGGGCCATACACACACATGTCCCATACCACAGATGAGCATCAGATCACACTGTGTAGTGGCCCAGTATATGTAGGGTCAGTGTGTGAGTGGCACATATGAGGATGGCATTGAACAGATAGTCCATATACTGTAATATTATGCTAGCTTACCATATGTGTCTGTGGCAGTGTTCACATTGGTTGTGGTTATGCACCTTCACACAGGTGTATCTTAACCTCTGCTGTGACATGCCTGTAGAGCCTGCTATATATGCAGGTACATGTGCAATCCCCCATAGGAGATGTAGGCCAGTGTTGAGCCAGTCTGCCTGTAGCCTGCACAGTGCTTTGTTACATGCCTAACAGCTTAGTGTACTTAGAAAAAGTAGAATCCACAAAAACAGACTTGTAAAACTCCAAACAAAACCACGACCAACCTGGAAAATGAACCTTTTATTGGACAAAGTAGTTAAAGTGCTTTTTTGCTTACAGTAGTTAGCCTTCTTCAGAATGATCACACAACTACTTGCACATACATTTTATAGTAAAAAAGGCGCAAAAAAACTAAACAATTAGTGCCTTGTTAAACAATTAGGTTCAAAAAGTGTTTTACATTTAAAGTGCACAAACAAAAATTCTTCAGGTAGACTCAAAAGACATCTATTTCCACACCAATTAAAAACCCTTCTTAAAATTAATTTAACTAAGAGAGTACTACTTAATAAATATCTATAAATTTAAACATAACATAACTTTATATGTGTTATAATATAATAATAATACTACACTGATGTTAAAAACTATCTCGCCAAGCTTTTTAGTTTTAAAAGGACACCAATTGAGAGGGCATCATTGAGCCCAGGGAACCTACTTGCATCTAATTTAACTTGCCATTTTAATTCTAATTCTAATAATTTTAGAGAGTGTGGACCACCTCTAAAATTACATTCTAACTTGTCGATAACCATAAATTTAAATGAATGGTCAGTATAAGAGATGATATGCTTTGCTAGTGCATTGTCAGCTTTCTTGTGGGAAATAGCATAAGAATGTTCATAAATTCTGTCTCTGAGTCTCTGCTCAGTTTTTCCCACATAGAAGGCAGGACAACAATTGCACTTAGCCAGATAGAAAATGTTTCTAGAGTTACAGTTGTATCTGTTATGTAGTTTGAATTTAATTTCATCTAATGTGAAGTAATTATTTACAAAGATATATTTACACATATTGCAAGCCTCACATTTAAACATCCAGGTCGACTTCCTCAATCAATTCGTTTGAAACTTTAAAACATCTTTTAAATTACGGACACGTTTAAAAATGACCTTGGGTGTGTGCTCTATTTTTTCCATTAGGCTCAAATTATTTTTAAACAAGTTCCAATTCTTTTTTAAAATGTTAATGCATGAGGCACTTGTTTTTACATATGTTGTAGAAAAATTATTAGCTCTATTAGAGTTGTCATTCATATATTGTAAAGTGTTAGTCTCTTCACTAGTCAAGTTGTTATAGTCACGTTGTCCGTACTGGGACTTTAATAGCCAATAAAGGTTTAAAAATGTTATTTTCCCTCTTTGTTTTAACCTCGGCTATTATCTCCTCTAGGAGCTCCACCGGGTACTCTCTTTTAATAAATGCTTCTTTTAAAAATAAACATTCTTCATCAAATTTAGAATCGAGAGTAACTATCCGGGCCGCTCTTACTAATTGCCCCTTTATGACCGCCTTCTTTTGATAAAAAGGATGACAACTTGAGAAGTGAAGAAATGTGTTCGAATATGTAACTTTACGATGAATTTTAGCCAAATAACTATTTATTTCGACATGTATAGATAAACATATATCTAGGTATGAAATAGATTGGCTATCAAAAGAATGTGTAAATTTCAAAAATTCAGTTGAAGTATTGAAAGAGTCGACCAAGAGTGAGGCTGTGTTTTCATTACCCTTCATTAAAATGAAGATATCGTCAAGGTATCTAGTATAAAAAACTACTGTATCCAAATACAACTTTGACTTAAAAACAAAGTCAAATTCCCAAAAGGCCATCACTAAATTTGCCATACTTGCCCCACAGGGGGAACCCATAGCAATACCTATTTTTTGGACAAAAAATGATGAATCAAAAATAAAAAAATTATATGAAAGAACTAGATCTAAAGGTTCAGAAACCAAAAAGATGTTTGTTTTTGGGACATTATGTTTATACATCATAAGTGTTACCCATTCGGCAGCTATGGTGTGTGGGATACAAGTGTACAAGTCTTTAACATCAATAGTTAAAAAGTTGTAATTTGCGTCAAACTCAAGGGTATTAATATGATTCAAATAAGACCAAGAGTCTTTACAGATCTGTTTTTCACTTGCTACTATCTTTTGTAAGAAAGAGTCAATAACTTCAGCACAGACATATAACGGTGATCCCCTTCCATCCACCAGTGGTCTCATAGGGGGATTAACTAAATCCTTGTGGATTTTAGGAATCCCAAAGAAACTCGGGAAGATAGGAAAAGAGGTAGTCAAATAGTTCAGAAGGTTCTGATCGATACGCCCTTCTATAAATAAATCATTAAGGCATGTTTTCACTAAATTGTAGGCTTTATTCGCCTCAGATCTAGAACTCAATGAATAAGATTTATTATCTAATAAGGCTCTCATCCTACAATTATAATCATCAATATCAAATACTGCAATGCCACCACCTTTATCTGGCTTACATAGTCGGATCTTCTGTGAATGGACAAATTTAATTAGATCAAGCTCATCAGGGTTAACTATACTCTTATTTTTCTCTCTAGCCAAAGATCTAAAGTCTAATTCACAGATGGTCTCAAACATTTGTATAGCAGGGTGTAAAGGTGGACTAAATGTACTAAGTATGTGAAAATCTAAAGGTGGTCCTGCACTAGTAATATCACCGAATAGGTATTGGAAATTTAACTTTCTAGTGTAAAGTTTAAGGTCAAGAATGCTCGACGTAAGGTCGAACTTCGTATAAGGGACATATGTTTGTCCCTTAGATAATAATTCAACCAGTTCCGGTGATATTGGACAAGAAGAAAAGTTATAAACCTTAAAATCTTTACTCCTGTTATACATAATTATTGGCTTGTATGAACTTGAAAAATTATCAGAGTTTCCCAAAGTCATACATTCATCGTCATTACAGGGACTATCAACAACAAGTTCTTGTGTGTCAATGGAGGGGGGCTCGGCCTGAATCAAAAATTCACTAAATCCGATTTCCTCCTCAATTAAAAATTTTTTGACCTAGTGTTAAAATTGTGAGTAGGTCTTTGTTGTTTAGGTCTTGCCCCATTTTAATCATGGTGTGAATTTCTATTAGAAGGAGTGACAGTTTTAGTGTTAATAGATCTTGTGTTAGTATTACAGTTAAACCTTGAGTTGTTCTGAAGTCTTTCACTTCTTCTTAAAGTTGGGAACTCTGTCTCATCATTTAAATAATTATTATCAAGCTCAACATCATCAACAATCATATCATCAGGTTGTGTAAATGTACAATTATTACATTCAGTCATAGAACAAACATTATGACTAGTGTTTCTAAAAGTAGTACGTTGCCAAGTCTGTGCTAAAGAAGGCACAGGATATGCTGTGCCTTCTTTATAGGCTTTAATGTCTCTTTCAAGTTTTCTATTCTTGTTTACTTGCAATTTACTCAAGTGTTTATCAATGCTAGTCATTGACCTAGAATAGTTGTATTTATACCTGTAAAACTCAGAATCACTAGTTATGGTTTTATCCAAGTCCAAGATAGTTTCAGTCAATTCACTAACCAAAACAGAATAATGCTTAATCATTAAATTGAGTAGTTCGGTTCCCTGGCATTCAAACAGCTGTACAAGTTCCTTGTGGAAGGGAGAGTCATTCACCAAACCTGTAGGATATTGAGTCCTACATAGTCCTTTTGGTATAACCTTAACAGTCAAACATTCTTTAAAATAAGCGATCTCGAGCTGTGTCTTTTTCAGTTTTAACAAATAGTTGTCGAGAATTTTTAAGTTACTTACTATATCTGGTGTAGCTTTTTTGTCTTGTGACATTCCTTCCATGTTAGTGATAGGAATAACATGTCCTGCTGAGTCTCTCCCAAATGCGAAAGTGTCCTTAATTAAAGAAGACATTTTTGGCAAGTTGTTAGTTGAAAGAGTAGTAGAAATATGCTGTCCTAAAGTAGCAAGTGGCATAGCATTAGGAAGTGCAACAGATGGCTGGAAAGCGATGTTTGGTTGCGTTAGTATAAACGAGTCCTTTGGTCTACTAACGTTCGACGTAGGTCTCGGTGACCTTTGACCTGGTGGCGGTGTACTTTCATCATTAAAGTTACTTATAAGGTTACATTCAGGTCTGCAACTGTGCTTTTCATTCAACTGATCAGTTCTAAAATTGGAGCCATCAATGTGCAAGATATCCGAGTTAACAGCTTTAGATGTCATAAATTCTTTAAATATTTTCTGATTTGAGTCTACCTTGTCTAATCGAGCACAAAGGGAGTCAATCTTTGCCATAAGTAATCCAAAGTTCTCATTTTCATTAACTGACAAATGTATTTTTGCAGATTTTTCGTTCGGGTCATCTAGTAAAGTTAATTGAGATCCCAATAGGTTCGGGACACCAGGTGAAGTCGGGTGGGACGCCATAAGACTTAGAAAAAGTAGAATCCACAAAAACAGACTTGTAAAACTCCAAACAAAACCACGACCAACCTGGGAAACGAGTCTTTTATTGGACAAAGTAGTTAAAGCGCTTTTCAGCTTACAGTAGTTAGCCTTCTTCAGAACGATCACACAACTACTTGCACATACATTTTATAGTAAAAAAGGCGCAAAAAAACTAAACAATTAGTGCCTTGTTAAAGAATTAGGTTCACATTGGTTGTGGTTATGCACCTTCACACAGGTGTATCTTAACCTGTGCTGTGACATGCCTATAGAGCCTGCTACATATGCAGGTACATGTGCAATCCCCCATAGGAGATGTAAGCCAGTGTTGAGCCAGTCTGCCTGTAGCCTGCACAGTGCTTTGTTACATGCCTAACAGCTTAGTGTACTTACCCAATGAGGCGTCATGACCAGATATTTGCCAGATGTACTGCTGCCGGGCCTCCCTTAACAGTCATGTATGTCAGACAGAGTGGTGGGATGTTGTACAGATGTATTTCAGTATCTAGTGTGTAGTATGTGGCCATGGCACCTCTGTACCAGCAGTTATTATGTGTCAGGACAGACAGGTGTGTGAATGCATAACCTATGGGGGCGAATGTATGCCAGTCGTTATGTGTTATACCCATCTACATGGCTGTTAAAATACATATTGTCAGGGTTGGTCCACAGGTTCTGCACTAAGGGGTTCTGAGTATACCTCTGGACTGTACAGAGTGTGTCAGAATGTCCACATCTATTGGCCAATATCTCTGCTGCAGTCCACTGGAGCATTATGTGGTTGCAGCGGTACTGTACTATGATGTCCTTAGGATGTCTGTCAGTAGCCAATGGCGCACATGTGAAAAGCAGATGTGACCTCCCACACACACCATGTCTGTGAAGACAATCCCTATTACAGTAGCTATAGTCTGCTAATATACCTGCTATACATGCCTGACATCCCCTTGCACTACGAAGGTGGACGTATAGGGGCTGGGGTAGGGCTACACCCCATGTTCAGGACGTATGGTGAATATATATGTACATATGATTATCCAGATATCTATATAGATAATTACACATGTACATATTGAAACACCAAAAAATCTATATATACCAAGGCAGTAAAGGTCCCAAACGTAAAACACAAACTGGAACTAGCAAAAACAATCCAGGACCACCAGGACTTCAGACAAAAACAGATCATTTATTAAAATGTAAGCGCTTTCATGCCCACAACACAGCACTTCATCATGTCTGATGAAGTGCTGTGTGGTGTGCATGAAAGCGCTTACATTTTAATAAAGGATCTGTTTTTGTCTGAAGTCCTGGTGGTCCTGGATTGTTTTTACATGTACATATCAACATATATAGATGGGTGTGTATATGTACATAGATATGCATATACACACCCAGATATATACATATACAGAACAGTATATGTCTACACATATACAGAGAGAGATACATATGTACATATGCACATATACATATACCACGCAGTCCACTGATGTTGTATGCCCCACACATACGGTAGGGCTGGGGCCATATATGTGTGGGCTTCACCTACACAATACGTGTGCCCATATGCACTTCAGAGGCCAGTGTATGTAACAGTGGTATATGTCCCTGTATTAATGAGTCTGGGGGGATGCACCATACATAACCTAGGCTGTGACAACATGAGGGGGTATCAGGGTTGAGCTGCCTTAAAGTATGTGGATGTACAGTACCATACATGTCACCTATCTTGACATTACTTACATAAAGTGGGTTACTGAAGGCCTACTGCCTCCAACCATACAGACTGTTCTGTGTGCCAGTGTGCCTGTGATGGTGTCAGTTATGCCTTGTTATGTAACAGTTATATCCCATTTGGTCAACTGAGGTCTTTAACACCTAGTGATTGTGTACAGAGTGTAGATAGAGGCTGCTGGACTATACACCTGCATCACTTACTGTTGATTGTGTGGTATCCTGTGGCCCAGTCTGTCCTTACTATTGTATGATTTGAAGGGCTTGGCCTGGACAACAATTGTGGACCTTTCCAGACTACTGTATTAGTATAACCGTTTCACAGTTGCATTACTCTGTTGATGTGGATGTCAGTGTCTGAACAGCTATATGACATGGCATGTAATTCTGTAATAGTACACAAATAAAGGTATTCCATTTCTGCAAACCTGCATGTGGTGTTTATCCTATGACCTCTCTGTGGGTATATGTTGCAAGCAACGAATGTCATTTGTATGGGTGGGTCATCCAGTGTCCAGTTGTTAGGGTGTTCACTGTATGCATAGTGGGTATACCATACTGTGTGTTCCTACTACATAAGTATCTTACTGTACATATGTCTGCGTGTGTATGTGTAGTCACATGTGTGTGTATATATATATATATATATATATATATATATATGTAAACATATATACATATATATATATATATATATATATATATATATATATATATATATATAGATATATATATATATATTATATATATAAATATATATATATATATATAAAACAAAAAAAACAGTGTCCCAAGAAGCCAGAAGTAAAAAGTGAAAACGCACTTTAATTCAATCGATAAAACAGCGTTTTTCGCTCCTGAAAAGACAAAATTAAATTTGCTATTAGGGGCGGACCGCAATCACTAATTTTAGAAACTTGCGAGCTAGAGTGGCAATTACAACTGGATGCTTTTTCTTACCCTGGACTCAACGATAATTGCAACATTGCGTCCATTTTAAAGTACAGAAGTTACCTTAGGTAACTCTTTTCTCTACCTTAAAATGTCCTTTGTAAACATTAGGATTAAGCATTCCGCTTAGCCATGTTTTTTTATTTTTTTTATTTATTGCTTTATTTCATTATGTTTTAAGTTTTTTACATTGGATTACTGTATTGGTGAAAAAGAATAATTTTTATTCATGGTTTATGCCCTGGGCTTGTTAGCTTAATCTCATACCTTTTCCATGAACCATACTGTTTTTTGTCTACCTGCATGTACTTAGGTAGCATGGAGTTAGGTTGTCTTTACTTGCTCGCATTGATTATATTTACCTCCGTGTTGTTATACTTATATTCACACATTGGTTAAATTACATTCTTTGTGGTATATATTTTGTACTTAAGTAGCATGGCGTCAAGTTGTTTTTACTTGCTTGCATAGATCATACTTCCTTCCTTGTTGTTACACCTATATTTATATATTGTTTAAATTACATTCTTTGTGGCATACATCTTTAATTGCAGTTTTCCTGCAATGATGAGGAAGTGACATCATTAATTGTTCATTACGAAGGTTTTAAAAGGTTTGAGCTTTTTTGCTTTTTAAATGCTGATGAAGCTTCTGTCTTTTCAGGAGCGAAAAATGCTGTTTTATCGATTGAATTAAAGTGCGTTTTCACTTTTTACTTCTGGCTTCTTGGGACACTGTTTTTTTGTTTTTTGTTTTTCAAGAGTTTAAGCTTTTTCTTTTTTCAGTATATATATATATATATATATATATATATATATATATATATATATATATAAATATATATATATATATATATATATATATATATATATATATATTTATATATATATATATATATATATATATATATATATATGTTGCATCTGTTTAGATATTAATATATTTACACACACACATACATCTAGATGTTGGTATACATTCTCTGTACTGTTGCATGACTGGGCTAAATGTTATGTTCCTGAAAACATCAAATTTATATATATCTGGCATGGCTTAGTGGCCAATCACTTTGTGTATGGTGTGCATGCTCCTGGGTTTGAGCCTTGCAGAGGCTGTATATTTTGTTGCTGGGCAGAATACGGGCCATTGGATACAGAGTGGTTAAGGCACTTTAAAGCAGTTGTAAGCGGGTGTGTGCGTGTTTACGTGGTGGTAAGCACTGCTAACTTCTGATTACAGTTTCTTATACTCAGTTAGCTTCCACATTGCTTAATCTGTGTAGGCAGTGCTTACCCCCATGCAGACACACTCAAACACACTTACTAGTGCGTACATATGCCTACTACTGGTTATTTGTGCTTAAACCTTCTTACTAGTGCCTTATTCATTATGACACTGATACTTCACATGCGCATTTCCTGCAGTACTCCAGTTCATACATATGTGTTATTTAGTGGGTATTGCAACAAAAATATTGGTTATAACGTGCTTTACCATGTGAAGTAGACTGTGCTGCAGTGGGACTCGAGCTGTGAATGCCTCTTGCTGTGCTGCTTCATTTGTATATATCTTCCTTGTTATCTTCTTCAGCCTTTTAAGCTGCTTTAACCGTAGCTAAGCGATGAGTGCACCTACGGTTAACTGTACTTGTATTTTTTAAACAATATAAATACACAGGTTTCTTCATTTAATTTGTATGTACTGTTGATGTTGTACACATGGGGGACTGCTGGTGGGGATATGCGGACACCTATGAGCGGTGTCGCTCATTTCTTACCACTTTCTGCTGTTCTACATTGCAGGGGCGTGTTTATTCTGAGACCTCTGCTCGTAAGCCTCGAAGCTCGGGCAGTGCGCCTTCTTAATATGCATGGCGCACTGCCGTCCTGTTCCTGAATGGGTGCTTCCGTGCAGGACTAAGCTAGTCCTGCACGGACGTTTAGTAAATCCGGGGGATCATCTGCTGATCAAATAGTCTGCAGAACTTATTTTGTTAGCTGAGAAAAATTGATTCCAATATAATAGGTCAGCCTTCTTAAATTCTAACATTTTCTGAGTGTCAAAAGATATTAATTTCTGTAGCAATAGGAAACATAATTATTAATTAATTCTTAATTAATTGATTAGAAAACATACACTTTTTAAACAACAGCAATATTTGGTTTGTAAGAGGAATAAGAACAAATTTTGACCTTTAACTTTGAATGTGTATTTTTAAAATCCATATAAAGATGTCTATTTATTTGAGTATATGGTTCAAGCAATGTTCTATTACTATTAAGATGTAAGGTTTCATGTATTGATTTCCAATATGATGTATAAGAAGTATTATTCCAAAGCAGCACTATGTTAATAAATGATGTGCTTGAATAAAAAATCAATATTTGGAAACCCTATACCTCCTTCATCCCAGCTTGTGATATACCAGGGAAGAGAATTTCTTGTTTTTTTGGGTTAGCAAAGGAAATTAAGTAATAAATTATTAATGTTCTGTTTAATTTTGACAGGTGGGGAATTATTAGAGCTTGGCCAATGAATAAGATTTTAGGTAACAGTATCATTTTGATTAAAGTTAGTCTGTCTTCAAATGTGAAGAAGAGTCTGTTCCAACTGTCAATTAGACTTGTAATTGAGTTTACAAGTTGTTTGCAATCAGATGTTAGCAATTTTTTATAATTAGATTCAATAATGATAAATAGATATTTAATATGTGTGCTCTCCCAGGTTATGTCTCTTTTTGATCTAAGTTTCATAGTGACATTTTTATTCATTGGAAGTGCCTGAGTTTAGTTGTGATTGAATTTTGGACCAGATATGTTTGCAAAGAAGTCTAGATTATGCACTAGGTGATCTATTCAATTTTCAATATCATTAGAAGTTATTAGTAGGTCATCAGCAAACAGTTGTATCTTGGAGGATAATTTGTCTGACATGTTATATCCTTAAACGCTGTCATTATTTCTAACATAATTTGCAAGAGGATCAATAGCCAGGACAAAGAGTAATGGGGAGAGGAGGCACCATTGTTAAGTACCTCTTAATATTTCGAATGGACTAGATAGAAAAAATCCAATCTTTACATAGGCTATGGATGTTTCATATATTTTTTTTCATTAATCCTATAAAGTCTGGGGAGAAATTGTACTTTTGCAGCACTTTAAACAGATATGGCCAACTTTGGGAGTCAAAAGCTTTATCTATATCAAGGCTTAAAATAGAAAGCTCATTTTTTTCTTGTTTGCTAAGTATATTAAGGACAGTAATCTAATTACATTGTCTTGTACCATTCTGTTTTTGTTAAACTCGGTTTGATCTTCATGAATTTTAATTGAAAGAATATTATTTAATCCATCTGCTGAAACAGACATGAACATCTTGTAATCAATGTTAAACAAAGAATTTGGACTGCACGATGTACAAAGGTCAGGCTCTTTATTTGGTTTTAATATGGGAGAGATGGTAGAATGCTTAGGTGAGGGAGGGATGTTTGCTGTAGTTTTAACTTCTTGGAATGCATTGAGTAAGATTTTTAAGATGTTATCAGGTAAGAGTTTGTAAAATTCCGGAATTAGACATCCAGCCCTGGTGCCTTTTTTGTCTTAAGATTTATTATTTCTTCCTTTAATTCTTTAAAGGAAAAGGGTTTATCTATTTTATTAAAATTGTGTTTGGATAGGTTCTTTTGAATATTATTAGCAATAAAGTTGTCTATTCTTTTATCACTTGTAGATGAGTTGTTATTATTAATATTCTTGTAATGGTTTTTAAAACATAATAACATTTTTTAGGTCTGTAACTTTGATAGTCCAATTATTTCTAGTGTATATTATTTCCTTTATATGACTTTTTTCATTTAAATGTTTAGGTCTAATCGCAATCCTGTGCATACTCCTGGTATTACTTGAGTAGGATTGTAATCTGATTTTATCCAGATTTATTGATATTTTATGCTGCATGATATCCTGATATTCCTTGTTTAGTTTACGTATGTCACTTAATGCACATTTGTCATTTGTTGTAAGTTTTAGTTTTAGTTCATCAATTACTTTTTGTATGTCTACCAGTTTTTTATCCCACTCTTTCCTTTTATTTATATACCAACTGACTTTACCATGGAAGACTACCTTTAAAGTGCCCCATAGGATAATATCTGAAACCTCTCCATTATTATTGATGTCTAGGTAAAGCTTTATTTCATCTAGAAACCATTCTTTAAATCCTTGCACTGTTACTAGATAAGCAGGTAGTCTTTGGCAGAAGTTTAAGGGGTCAGTATTAAGTGTTACATTGAAGGTGATAGCATTGTGGTCAGACATAGGGCATGATGTCAGTATGATGGCAATACATTATAAAATTTGGCCAGTAAAGAAGTGGTTACAAAGGCTTTGTCTATGTTGGTCTGCATGCCAAACCTGTAAGAATAGTGAGAATATTTCAGGGAAGATAATATTTTTATACCATCAATGTCAATTAGGTTTCTTTTATATAATTGTTCAAGTACTTGGCAACAGGGGACATCTTAAAGGGCTTAGAGCTTGTAGTATCAGCGGACAAGATACAATTAAAAACACCTGCTAATAGTAACTCACCTTTAGACTGTAATATTATGGTGTCTAAATGTTTTTTTCACAGTTTTAATCCCAATACTTGATATCCAGTAGGTGTTTGCAAAAGTGTACTTTTTATCTGGTTTTAGTATGACTAAAGCAAGCATACCATCATTGCTTGAGTATAAGTCAACTATTTCAGGAATTCTCATTGATTTTCTGTGTAAAATTAGGACACCTCTTATTTTGTGGTTGTAGTTTGAACGTACCAAAATCTTATAATACTTAAAGGTTAATTTGTTTAGATCTTCTGTTAAGTGAAATTCCTGAATGAATGCAAAATCTGCTGTAACATTAAATATTTGTTGACACTACTCCTTTTCATGGTGTTGTTCAACCTATTGACATTAATAGATATAATGTTAAATATTATCATTTGATGAACACCGCTATTATAAGTAAAATTGAAAAGTGCTTTCCTTGAGTCATTATGACAAATACATTTTTAAAACTGTTATGGACAATTTAAAAACTCAAAATTTGAAAACCGTAAAACTGTATATTTTAACAACCTTCTGCATGGATAAACTAAATCCAGGCTTACTATTCCCCGGATTCTCAGAAGCTTGCACAGAATGCAAGATCGGTGCAGGAGCTCAAGCAGGCAATATGTCTGCCGTGCCATCCAGGAACAGCCCGGAGGGGCGTGCACAAGCACTCCTGCACTAATCTTGCACGGATTAAGCCCTGGTATGCAAATCACCCCATTTGCAGGTGAAATCCATGCAAATGAGGTGATTTTGCAATCCAGGAAGCTTGCAACAGTCTGCGCAAGACTAGTGCTATCTGCAGAAATGTACTCGGTTAGTAAACGAGTACATTTCTGCAAAATCCAAAACGGAGCTATGACAGCTCTGAATAAAGGCTGAATATCAAGTAGTAAGCATGTCAATGGCCAAGTATAAGGTCATTGGCATTGCAAACAAAACAAAAAAAAACTTTTCTTTTTTTTTTTTACTCAGTCTCGGCTGTTTAAGCGTAGGGCAGCAGTGCCAAATGAGATTGGGGGGGATAATAAAATAAACCTAAAATAAGCACTCTAACTAAAATCAGAATTCTGCCATGCAAGTCAATGTCAGGCAGAAGACAACCTGGCCAGTGAGTAGTGGTTACTAAGGGGGGAGGCTCAGTGTGAGACATGTAACTACGCATTAGCAAGCAATCCTATGAAAATGAGGGGAAGGATAGTGAATCACAGTTTTCCCCAGGATGTGAGTCAGGTACCAACAGTGTAACAGTAGGAATAGCTTGGTGCAAGCCTAGGAGATAGGTGACATCATGTGGGGGTGTGTCAGGCATACTGTAAATGGATTGGAGCCCTGTGGCTTGGGTTTGCTCTTAGCTTAGCACAGCTATGCTAAGGGCTGTGTCTAAACCTGCCTAGCACTCTTTACAAAGCCTAAGCAGTTGTGTGCGCCACGCACCGGGTTTTACAGGAAGAAAAAAGAAGTTAAACCAGGAAATAGCAACAGTGTGCACATTTGTGCACTCTGTTTGCCCGGTGTGACATGGGCTTAAACAGGGAGGCAATGGGAAGAGAAAACAGCAGTAGGAAGGTAATCAAGGAGAACTAGCGTAGCTGGCAGGTGAAATATGTCAGAATCAGCTAATTAAAAAGACAGCAGACCAGCCCAGCCCAGAACACTACTATAAACTAAGCAAACACCTTCCCCTCTGGTTTTTCCCACACTCTACACCACCGATGTATACAAGCGGGGAAATTTTAACAAGCAAACCTACAAAATGAGAAGGGCAGCAGCAGGCAACATAGAACAACATGTGCAAGAGGATGAGGGTGGTGAGGATGTGAACGCTGCCGAACAACCCACAGTGAGGAGATGGAGAAGAGTGTACAGACCCAGGGTAATATACCAGGGGCTACATGAGCTGGAGATAGTGGACCACTATAGGGTGGACAGAGACCTCCTACAGCAAATTGTTGAACTGTGCCGGGCACACCTGACACACCAAACTGACTGAGGGGAACCCATCCCAGTGGATACCAATGTATGTGAAGGCCTAGGTATACTAGCCACAGGTACCTCCCAAAGCACAGCTGGGGATATCATGGGGATCTCACACGCATCAGCATCCAGAGTATTCCACCAGTTCCTGGATGTCATGTCAGCACATGCCAGTGAGCACGTATATTTGCTGAACACCCATGAGGTGTTGACCAGCAATATGTGTCTATTCCACCAATTAGCAGAATAGCCTGGGGTAGTGAGTGCTATAGACTGCACAAATATGCATCAAAGCACCACCCGGTGAGCAAGGTAGGGCCTACATCAACCACAGGGGCATCCCCTCCATCAACTGTCAGGTCATATGTGATGCCCGGGGTATTATAATGAATGTGTGTGCTGGCTGCCCTGTAAGCTATGACGATTCCCACATATGGCATCTGACACAGCTGTGCCAGAGATTTGCTAATGGGAACATCCCCTATGGTCACCTAGTGGGGGATGCTGGGTACACACTGGAGCCGTAGCTGATAACACCCATCAGAAATGCACACACACCTGAGCAACAATGCCATAATGAGGCACATGCACAGGCCAGACATATAACAGAGCATGTGTTTGGGATGTTCAGGTTATGGTTCTGGTGTCTGGACACATCCGGTGGAGCCTTGCAGTATTCCCAGCTTCATGTGCCCAAATTGTTATGGTATGTGCTATGCTACACAATATGATCCTATGGAAACAGCTGCAGCAGGAACAGCATGGGACAGGGCCACACAGCCCCCAACCAATGCCAAGGCCTGCACAAGCACAGAGTGACCTGGAAGAGGAACAACCTGAGCCTGCCCCAGTAGGCAGAAGGAGGCGTGCCCAGTATGTCCTGGCCTTGGCAAATAGACAGTGCATAGCACATGCACTGACACAGTAGGGATCCAGGGAATGACACCTCTCCCTGACTCGCACATACAGTAAGAGGGATGCCAAACATGACACTACTTGTGCTCAATCATGTATAGGGAGTGTACTATGTGCATCCGACATAGGCAGCCCGCCCTCCAGCACCATCCACAATTCTGGCATACCCTCAAGGTAAGTCAATCAACCTACCAATTGCCAAATAAAGTAGAATGTGTCATTACCTGTAGCTATGGTATGGATGTGAGCATGCAAGAGAATTGAGTGGCTGAATGTTATGGCAGCAGACAGTAGACACCCATAGTGGCACCATGACATCTGTAACACATACTGGAGTCACCATAGTAGCAGGTACTACACAGGGTGACAAAACCCACTGCAGGAAATGCATGGAGTGACATGTGTGTCCATATGACCCACACATACCAGTCAGGATGATTCACATACCCAACAACAATCTCAGCCAGCAGGGCAGGTGTAGATAAACCCAAACAGATGGCCCCAGAATGATGGCTATGGTTAACCTCCCCCCCAGGCCTACACAGACAGACCACAGCAGGGCAGGCAGTGGGATGTTAGTTCTGAAGGGTAGGAAGTCAGACAATAATATGTAGGGCAACCAAAGCCACTATCTGTAGTACACTGGTATGCCTCTAGTCAGCACGATAGTTAGCAATACAGAATGAAATGGAGTACCTGACATACCAGTACAGTCATAGCAAATGTGTACAAGTGTCACGTGTGCTCCCCACATCCTACATAGTCATGTAATAGTCAGGTGTGCCCCCCAACCCTGTGTACAAATGTAGAAATAGTCAGGTGTGCCCCCCCATCCTATATAATAATGTAATAACAGTCAGGTGTGCCCCCCCCCACTCCTGCGTAGAAATGTAGAAACAGTCAGGTATGCCCCCTGCTATGCAGAAATGTAGTAACAGTCAAAGCCAAATGATCGATGGATACCCTGCAGGGACAACATGCTACCTGTCAGTGTACAACACAAAGGTCAGCACTGCAGCACAAACTACCTATACATGATCCACACATTCAATACAGATGGCCATACTGAGCATGCTCACACACTTAGAGAAATGAAAGCAATGTCAGTCAACAACATACTGAAAGGTCATACTGGGCATGCTCACACACTTAAACACATGAAGGCCATGTCTGCAAACACCAGTGGACCAGACATATCTGACAGTTGTAGTTGTTAGTGCAGACACTCGTCAGTATGCACCACTCATACCTTTCACACACAGTGGATGGGAATACAGACATATATGTAAGGACAACACACTATAATAAGCCAAAGGTAGACATACATAGATGTGTGGAAGAGGGTGACTGTGGCAAGGAGCCATCCAGGCCTGCCACACCCAGCACACAGCCAAAGGGCTCCAAACACATGAGGTGCAGATGTCACTCACTGCAGATACTAGCTACCAATATCTGTCAGCATTACAGACTATGTGGTGCATGTGCCAGCTGTGCAACATGACTATACAAGGAAGTAGTCATCTAGCAACTGTATACACGTACCTGTGACATATGACCCAGTGTGTGCCCGCATGTGGCATGTCAACCCCTCGATGAATGGGTTATGGCCCATGCACGCACTGCCCTCCCCATAGCTCTACTATGACAAGCCTTCTGAGGTCATCCAATGTGAAATGCACCTTTAGGAGAGTTGTAGCCCAGTAATCTCTGTGGTGTGTCCCATAACTGTGCACTGCTATAGTGTGATAAACTAATTAGGCAGAAGTTCTAACCTCAGACTTGGCAACTGTGTATTTGTGTGCGTGTCTGTCTGTGTAGAAAACAATGCTTTTTAGGGTACTCACACTCCTTGCAATTCATATATTCAACTTTGGCAAGGCTGCTTATGTCTCACACCTAGAAATACACCACTGGGAAGGTTGTAACCCAGTAATCTCTGTAGCACATCCTGTAGCTGCATACTGCTGTAATGTGATAAAGCATTTAGGTAGGAGTTTTAACCCCAGACTTGGCAAATGTGTGTGTGTGCGTGTCTGTCTGTCTGTCTTTGACTGTGTAGAGAACAATGCTTTTTAGGGTACTCACACTCCTTACAATTCATATACTCAACTTTGGCAAGGCTGCTGATGTCACCCACCTAGAAATACACCAGTGGGAAGGCTGTAGCCCAGTAATCTCCGTAGCATATTCTGTAACTGTGTACTGCTGTAGTGTGGTAAAGTAGTTAGGTAGGAGTTCTAACCCCAGACTTGGCACTTGTGTGTGTGTGTGTGTCTGTCTCTAACTGTGTAGAGAGCAATGCTTTTTAGGGTACTCACATTCGTTACAATTCATATACTCAGCTTTGGCAAGGCTGCTGATGTCACCCACCTAGAAATACACCGCTGGGAAGGCTGAAGCCCAGGGATCTCTGTAGCACGTCTTTTAACTGTGTACTGCTATGGTGTGATAAAGTAGTTAAGTAGGTGTTCTAATGTCAGACATGGCATATGTGTGTGTCTGTCTGACTCTGTCTGTGTTAAGAGCAATGATTTTAGGGTACTTACACTCCTTACAATTCATATACTCAACTTTGGCAAGGCTGCTGATGTCACCCACCTAAAAATACACCTCTGGGAAGGTTGTAGCCCAGTAATCTCCATAGTGTGTCTTTTAACTGCGTACTGCTGTAGTGTGATAAAGTAGTTAGATAGGAGTTCTAATCCCAGATTTGGCAACTTTGTGCATGTCTGACTGTGCAGAGAACAATGCTTTTTAGGGTACTCACACTCCTTACAATTCATATACACAACTTTGGCAAGATTGGCTGATGTCACCCACCTAGAAATACACCTCTGGGAAGGCTGTAGCCCAGTAATCTCAGTAGCATATTCTGTAACTGTGTACTGTGGTAAAGTAGTTAGGTACGAGCTCTAACCCTAGACTTGACACTTGTGTGTGTGTTTGTGTACGTGTCTGTCACTAGCTGTGTAGAGAGCAATGCTTTTTAGGGTACTCACACTTGTTACTATTCATATACTCAACTTTGGCAAGGTTGCTGATGTCACCCACCTAGAAATACACTGCTTGGAAGGCTGCAGCCCAGTGATCTCTGTAGCACGTCCTTTAACTGTGTACTGCTATAGTGTGATAAAGTAGTTAAGTAGGTGTTCTAATGTCAGACATGGCAAGTGTGTGTCTGTTGGACTCTGTCTGTGTTAAGAGCAATGATTTTTAGGGTACTCACACTCCTTACAATTCATATACTCAACTTTGGCAAGGCTGCTGATGTCACCCACCTAAAAATACACCTCTGGGAAGTTTGTAGCCCAGTAATCTCCATAGCGTGTCCTTTAACTGTGTACCACTGTAGTGTGATAAAGTAGTTAGGTAAGAGTTCTAATCCCAGACTTGGCAACTGTGTACATGTCTGACTGTGCAGAGAACAATGCTTTTTGGGGTACTCACACTCCTTACAATTCATATACTCAGCTTTGGCAAGCCTGCTGATGTCACCCACCTAGAAATACACCTCTGGGAATGTTGTAACCCAGTAATCTCTGTAGCACGTCCTTTAGCTGCATACTGCTGTAATGTGATAAAGTAGTTAGGTAGGAGTTTTAACCCCAGACTTGGCAACTGTGTGTGTGCATGTCTGTCTGTCTTTGTGTAGAGAACAATGCTTTTTAGGGTACTCACACACCTTACAATTCATATACTCAACTTTGGCAAGGCTGCTGATGTCACCCACCTAGAAATACACCGGTGGGAAGGCTGCAGCCCAGTGATCTCTGAATCACATCCTTTAACTGTATACTGCTATAGTGTGATAAAGTAGTTAAGTAGGTGTTCTAATGTCAGACATGGCAAGTGTGTGCCTGTCTGACTCTGTCTGTGTTAAGAGCAATGATTTTTAGGGTACTCACACTCCTTACAATTCATATACTCAACTTTGGCAAGGCTGCTGATGTCACCCACCTAAAAATACACCTCTGGGAAGTTTGTAGCCCAGTAATCTCCATTGTGTGTCCTTTAACTGCGTACTGCTGTAGTGTGATAAAGTAGTTAGATAAGAGTTCTAATCCCAGACTTGGCAACTGTGTGCATGTCTGACTGTGCAGAGAACAATGCTTTTTAGGGTACTCACACTCCTTACAATTCATATACTCAGCTTTGGCAATGCTGCTGATGTTACCCACTTAGAAATTCACCTCTGAGAAGGTTATACCTCAGTAATCTCCATAGCATGTCCTGTAATTGCGTACTGCTGTAATGTGATAAAGTAGTTAGATAGGTGTTCTAATCCCAGACATAGCAAGTGCGTGTCTGTTTAACCCTGTCTGTATATGCTTTTTAGGGTACTCACACTCCTTACAATTCATATACTAAACTTTGGCAAGACTGCTGATATCACCCACCTAGAAATACACCTCTGGGAGGGTTGTAGCCCAGTAATCTCCATAGTGCATGCCATAACTGCGTACTGCTGTAGTGTGATTTAGAACTGTGGTAGGGCTCCATCCCCACCCATGGCAGCTCTGGATGTTTTGTGTGTTTGTCACTGTCTGTGTAGGGAGCAATGCATTTTAGGCTATTCGCACACAGTACATTTCAAATGGCCTACTTTGGCAATCCTGCTGATGTTATCCAATGTGATATACACCTTTGGGGAAAGAGTACTCCAGTAATCTCTGTGGTGTGTACTATAACTGCATAGTGCTGTAGTGTAATAAACTAGTTAGGTAGGGGTTCTACTCCCAGACATGACAGGTGTGTGTGTGTTTGTGACACGTATCCTGTGTGGAGGTGTTTGTGAGTGTGTGGTTAAAAGGAAGTGGGTTTTGCATATTTCTTATATGGTGGGCCCTACTATATATCACAATGTCCACCGTACAGGGATAAGATATGTGAAATAGCTGAGATGCTGGGGTGCAAAGCCATACTCATATATGTGACATCAAGGCCAGGCAATCACAGTTAGCAACCCCAGTATTACCCAGAGCACACTCTCAACCCCTGTCTCATACACACACATGCCTAGGCAACAGCCAATATGTGGGTAGTATACTGCATATTGGCCACTGATAATAACTATGGGGTGATATCTGTGGGCTATAGAGGGCATGGCACCCTGTCCATCTGTCCAATATACACATACATGCAGACAGTGCACCTTCCCCATGTTCCCCAATGGACACCTAAAACACCTCTGGTGCCATCACATGTGACCCACAAAGGACATACCATGCCTGACAACATGCCCTGTATTGACAGATGCCACTGACACCAGGGAATGCCATTAGCATGCTATTAATGTAGGTGTAGGGTAAACCTGCTGTCCATTACCAGTTACCACCACAGGTGGGCAAGACTGGCACATCTGATGATAATCTGTGTTCACAACATGGGCCAGACACCCCAGGTACAGTTCTACATGTCACTGTACATGCATGTGGGAGGTGTGCACATCCCAGATAGCGTCCTTGTCATGGACTAAGAAACACATACATGGCAAGTGATGCACAGCATTGGCCACACACAGTAGTCACCAAGGTGACTGGATGGGGGATACAATACCCACCTGTGTGAGCAAATGCAGACACTACAGCCCCGAGCCACAATGCAGACCATCATCATATGGCCTGATGCCAAGGTATACCCATCACTTAGCCTTTTACAGCCGTCTGGCACAGTCGACCACCACACACCCATGCACACATGCACCCATGCATGTCAGTACTGGCACCCTGTGTGTTTGTGTGTGTTGTATGGTGCGTATGTTCACATCCACACTCCCTACAACCCCCATGGGCATACTGAAGCATGCTGTCTGATGTCAGACACCTCCCCATACCCTTTGCCCATACAACCCCAGTATGACCCATGTGGTGCATGTGATACCTGCACAGTGATGTATTGTGGCAATCCCACTCTTGAGGAGTTGTAATCCTGGCCCTGCCAAGTGTGTCAGTGTGTGTGCATCGCTGTGAGAGTGTGGCTGTGATGATGCTGGCACCTGTTCATGCAGACAGGCACATGTACGTCACCTACCGTATAGCTACCATATCCCTATTGCAGATGTCAGTCACCATCACATATATGTTCTGAGGGCTCCACAACAGGTAACCCATGTGGTGCATGCAATAACTGCATAGAACTGTGATAGCACTACATAGTCGTCAGAGGGTTGACACCCTGTGCTGGTAAGTGTGTGACACAAACATGCTTAGGTTTTACTCTCCCACCACTCCCTGACTTGTCTTTGCCTCTGTCTGTCTCTCCCAGTCCCTCTCTGGTGGATGTGGAGACCTACACCTGTTTTGCTTGGCAGCAGCATGTGTATTTTAAGTGATGCTTATGATCAGCTGATGGCCTCTGCATGAATTGCAGCCCTCCCCCTAGCTGATTTCATGTGGAACAGCTGTGGTAATATTCCCATAGCCAATTGCATGGAAACACTCTCCACTATCTAGGAACATCATGTTGGTGTTGGCCCTTTTCATTCACTATGAGCAGGAACTAGATCTGTTGTTTGGCAAACAGCATCCCAGATGGACTAGGGATTTACCTCTAACAACATACACTGTGGAAACAGGGCAACACACACGTGGATGTGCCTGACCTGACTACAGACTGTAAGTACTGCTATACTGCATTTGGAGTACTGTTAATTTAACAGTGTGTGTGTGTGTGTGTGTGTGTGTGTGTGTGTGTGTGTGTGTGTGTGTGTGTGTGTGTGTGTGTGTGTGGATATGGCATTCCTACATGTCTCAGTACCTGCCATTTCAGTTCCATGTTTATGAGGGCAGTGTTTTGTGCCTTTGGTTTCATGTGTTACCAATGGAGCATCTATCTGTGGACTGCAGGAGGTAGTGTGAGGATTGCAGTCTGTAGATGGTGAAAGCCGTGACAGTTACTGGTTTCATATCCCTCATAGGACATGTGTTGCAACAAACACTGTTACAACAGTAAATGTATGAGGTTATCACAGCAACATGTCATTATTGGCCTTGTGTATGTGCTTCCAGTCACAACTCTGTCAACCTGTGTACATATGTCATGCATGAAGTGGTGAATATATGCTGTACACCATAATTAGTGCAATCACATCTGATAACAAACCAGTGAGATCAGACTGCTACACATGTTATGTACAGTAGGGGATATATTTGATGACATAACCTGGACATTCTTACAGTACTGAGGTCTGTGTAGTTATGGTGAATGTCGACAGTGTGTGTATTGTTAATATGTACTTTAGCCTGTGTACAGACTGTGGTAGATGTCATTGTTCTAGGTCCCATCTTATCTGATGTTACATGCTGCTCCACTGTATGGCACCATATTGGTGTACGTGTTTGTAGGGCCATACACACACATGTCCCATACCACAGACAGTCATCTGAGCAAACTGTGTAGCAGCCCAGTAAATGTAGGGTCAGTCTGTGAGTGGCACATATGAGGATGGTGTCGAACATGTAGTCCATATACTGTAATAATATGCTAGCTTAACATATGTGAATGTGGCTGTGTTCACATTGGCTGTGGTTATGCGCTTTCACACATGTGTATCTTACCCTGTGCTGTGACATGCCTGTAGAGCCTGCTATTTATGCAGGTACATGTGCATTCCCTATAGGAGATGTAGGCCAGTGTTGGGCCAGTCTGGCTGTAGCCTGCACAGTGCATTGTTACATGCTTAGCAGCATAGTGTACTTACCCAGTGAGATGTCATGTGCAGATACTTGCCAGATGTACTGCTGCCGGGCCTCCCTTAACAGTCATGTATGTCAGACAGAGCAGTGGTATGCTGTACAGATGTATGTCTATATTCAGTGGGTAGTTTGTGTCCATGGCACCCCTGTTCCAGGAGTTATTATGTGTCAGGCCAGACAGGGGTGTGTAAATGCATAACCTATGGCGGCAAATGTATTCCAGTCGTTATGTCTTATACCCATCTACATGTCTGTCTACATCCATATTGTCAGGCATGGTACACATGTTTAGCACTAAGGGGTTATGTTTACACCTCTGGACTGTACAGAGTGTGTCAGAATGTTCACAACTATTGGCCCATATCTCTGCTGCAGTCCACAGGAGCATTACGTGCTAGCAGCGGTATTTTTCTATGGTGTCTTTAGGATGTCTGTCAGTAACCAATGGCACACATGTTATAAGCAGATGTGACCTCCAACACACACCATATCTGTAAAGACAATCCCAATGACAGTAGCAATTATCTACTAATATACCTGCTATACATACCTGACATACCCTTGCACTACAACTGTGGGACTATAGAGGCTGGGGTAGGGCTACACTCCATGTCCAGGACATATGGTGGAAATATATGTACATATTATTATCCAGATAGCCATATATATATGATTACACATGTGTAGTACTGCCAATCACCACTGTCATGGCAACCATCTACTCTAAACCCCTAGATCATGTGGGCATGGCCCCTTTACATTTCCTGTGTGATTGATATCCTTCCTGTGTGTGGGCATCACTGTTACAGACAGCAGGTAGCAATACCTCTTACAGGAGAACTGGCACACTCAGGGCAGCTACATATTTGTAGGAGGTTCAGGAACTATGGATAGAGTGTGAGTAAAGTTGTGTTATGCTTTGTATAGTACTGGTGTTACAGGGTGTGTGTGTACATACTACTTTACCTTGGAATTCAGTCTGTCTGCATAGCTCTTAACTGTGGGCCTATCCTCTTGGTGGCCAGAGGTGTGCCTATCATGTGTTGTCTGTCCACCACACTGCCATTGTTGCCATCAGTCCACTACTGTTGTATCCCCTACACATATGGTGGGGCTGGGGCCATATATGTGTGGGTGTCACCTACACAATACATGTGTGCTCTTATGCACTCCAGAGGCCAGTGTATGTAACAGTGGTATATGGTCCTGTATTATTGAGTCTGGAAGGGAGGCACCATAATTGACCTAGGCTGTTAAAAAATGTGGGGTTATCAGGGGTGTGCTGCCTTAAGGTATCTGGATGTACAGTAACATATACTTCACCTATATTTACATTACTTACATAAATTGGGTTAATGCAAGCCTACTGCCTCCTGCCATACAAACTGTTCTGTTTGTCAGTGTACTTGTGATGGTATCAGTTATGCCTTGTTATGTAACAGTTACAATCCATTTGGTCACATGACATCTTTACCACCTAGTGATTTTGTACAGAGTGTAGATAGAGGTTGCTGAACTATACACCTGCATTACATACTGTTGATTGTTTGGTATCCTGTGGCCCAGTTTGTCCTCACTATTGTACAAATTGAAGGGCTTGGCCAGGACAGTAACAGTTGTTAACCTTTCCAGACTACTGTATTAGTATAACTGTTTCACAGTTGCATTACTCTGTTTATATGGATGTCAGTATCTGAACAGCTATATGACATGGTGTATAGAACTGTAATAGTACACAATTAAAGGTTTTCCATTTCTGCAAACCTGTGTGTGGTGTTTTTTCCTATGACCTCTCTGTGGGTATATGTTGCAGGCAGCGGATGTCATTTGTATGGGTGGCCCATACAGTGTCCAGTTGTTCAGGTGTTAACTGTAGGCATAGTGGCTGTTCCATATTGTGTGCACCTTCTACATATGTATCTTACTGTACATATATCTGCATGTGTATGTGTAGTCACATGTATATCTATCTATCTATATATATATATATATATATATATATATATATATATATATATATATATGCATATGCATATCTGTGTCTGTGTATCTGTATCCTGGGGATGTTGATGGCTTCCACATTCTATGTTTCCTATGGGAGGCAGACTGTACTGCATGATAAGTTACCAATACCAGCCTGACATCATATAGGTGGGATGTAGTACTGTTAAAATCTTGTGCCCATGTCATGTCAGGTCCTGGTTATGGGATCTGTAACACCTGGTAGCGTATTGCAGGGTGGACGTGTTTGGCTGTGGGGGTGGGATGCCTATTTGTACAAGACGTATAGTGTGTGGGGCCTGTCTTCCCCATTAATGGTGCATGTGGACATATGTGTTTTTGTTAATCTACCACTGCTATCTACAGATGTATGGCCATATATACCTATATAGATATATATATTTGCTTACATATATAACTATGTCCGTATATACCTACGTAGATATATATCTGCGTACACATATGTAACATGCTGTGTAAATGTAGAGATATAGGTGTAGACACATATATGTGTCGATGTAGGCATTTGCATGTATATATGTTCATATATATTAATATATATGTATATATTTTTAGAAATATATATATATATATATATATATATATATATATATATATATATATATATATATATATATATATATATATATATATATATATATATATATATATATATATATATCTATAGATATATATATATATATATAGATATAGATATAGATATATGTTGTATCTGTTTAGATATTAATATATTTACACACACATACATCTAGATGTTGGTATACATTCTTTGTACTGTTGCATGCTTGGACTGGAGGTTATGTTTCTGAAAACATCAGTTTTCTGTATATTTGGCATGGCTTTGTGGTAAATCACTTTGTCTATGGTATGCAGCATCCTGGGTTCGAGCCTAGCAGAGGCTGTTTATTTCATTGCTGGGCAGAACACAAGTCATTGGATACAGAGTAGTTAAGGCTCTTTAAAGCAGTTGTAAGCGGGTTTGCGGAGGTTTGCACAGAGCTAAGCAGTACTTATTTCGAGTTACAGTTTCTACACTCAGTTAGCTTCTACTTTGCTTAATCTGTGTAGGCAATGCTTACCCCCATGCAAATGCATTTAAACACACTTACTAGTGCTTATATATGTGTACTATTGCTTATTTGTGCTTAAACCTGCTTACTAGTGTCTTATTCATTATGACACTGACACTTTACAAGTGCATTTCTTGCAGTACTCCAGTTCATAGATATATGTTTTTTCGTGGAGTTTGCAACATAAATATTGGTTAGAACATGCTTTGCCATATAAAATAGCCAGTGCTGCAGTGGGACTCGAAACAGGAATTCCTGCTCGTTATGGCGAATGCTCTGCCCACTACACTATTGCTGTGCTGCTTCATTTGCATATATCTTCCTTGTTATCCTCTTCAGCCTTTTAAGCTGCTTTAACTGTAGCTAAGTGATGGGCACACCCGCGCACCTACGGTTAACTGTACTCAGATTTTTAAAATAAAAATAAAGGGGTTTCTTCGTTTTATTTTTATGTACGGTTGCTGTTGTACACATGGGGGACTGTTGGTGTGGATATGAGGACACATATAAGCGATCTCGCTCATTTCTTAACACCCTCTGCTGTTCTACATTGCAAGGGCATGTTTATTTTGAGAGCGCTGCTCTCAAACATGCCCCCTGCACTCGTACACACTCAGTGTAAGCCTAGGAGCTCGGGCAGCGTGCCTTGTTAATATGCATGGCACGCTGCCATCCTGCTCCTAAATGGGCTCTTCCTTGCAGGACTAAGCTATTCCTGCATGGAAGATTAGTGAATCCGGGGGGTATATCTCTCATAAACGCCACAAATGACCCCTCTCGTGACATCTAGTGGGAATGCCTTGCTACTGTGTGTTAATAGCAAACAGAAAGGAAACTGCATATACATTAAAAATATAAAAAAGGAAAATTTTGATTCAATATACAATGTATGCATGAACTAAGAATATGAAGCTATATACAGTTTCTTATTTTTTTTTATCTAAACAGACTAAGATAAATTGATTAATCCTAATAATTATTTGTTACTACAAGTAAATATAGGACTATAATGTCATTAAAGCAGATAGGAAAAAAGATGCATTTAAAATTGTCACTGTCAGAGATATATTTGCAATTTTTATTTAAATATAAATGTAATTTAGATTAAGTAAATAACTATAGTAAAACACATGCTTATAAGACTTTTTAGATAAAAATAATCACTAAATGAAAGAAAACAAAGTTCAAATGATCATTCTTGAATCTGATTGGCTGTTAGTGTTCAGTGAAGAGAAACTAGTTCAAAGGTCTTCCTGGAGGACAGCACAGATTGTTTCTCATGAGTCTGGGAGCTAACTGAAGCATTTAAAAGTTCAAGCTTGTCACAAAAGTTGTCAAAATTCAATCAAAAAAAGTAAGTAGGCAAGAATTTTCTAGTGAAGTGAAATTTTTAAGCATAACTTGTAAAATGATGAATATTTAAAATAAAGGCTCCATATTACCAACATGTACAACCATAAGATATATTAGCTAAATGGAGCATATTACAGAAGTTCGGTTAAGTAGTAAATGTATATATAACAATAAAATGTCACCACTTTCTTTCTAAATACTTAAAGGAAATACAGTAAGCATTTCTCTCTCCTGCAGTGATTAAATACTATGACACTAGGACTAAAACAGAAAGGGAATGTACATACATCAAGAAATACAGTAAATATAGGATATAAAAGAAATATGTATACATATTTGAAATGAGTGAGTGATTTTATACCATTTCACTAGTGCTATGCCATGTATATAAAGAGGTAAAAGTATAAAATAGTAGTCTGCAGTTAGATCAGATTTTGATTTACTTGAATTTTGAGTACTATATATTATTTATAAAGTTAGTATTGATAACAGGAGAGGGAAAAAAGTTACATTACCTTCTGTGTATGATTCCACATTATTTAGAAGGGAGAAAACAAAAACTTGCATGAAATGTGAAGTTATATATAATCATTTGTCTCTGGGTTTCTTTTTTTCTTTAACGGTCCACTCATTTTTTGAAGTTTGTCTTTTTAAGTTCATTGAAGAATCCATGGGCTCAGGTTGACATAAAAGATTATTTTTTGGACAAATGTGGATGCTTCTTTGAGAAAGTCAAAAGTTTTCTTTCCTTCTGGCAGGAATAGTCTGATTCTTGCTGTGAATATGAATTGTGTTTTGATTCCTCCCTTTTTTAATGATTTTATTAGAGGGACACATGCTCTTCTTTTGGATGCAACAAGGGTTGAAAAGCTGTTGTCAAACCTAGTAGTTTGGTCACCAATTCTTAATGGAGCAAGGGACCAGGCAGTTCTTAAAACAAGGTTTTTGTCTTGATTGGAGATAAATTTTACAATAATAGATCTTGGATGGCTGCTTTTACTGGATACATAAGTTGTAGTTAAAGACCTGTGTGCCCTTTCTATCCCAAAAGATAGTGCTTCAGGTAGGTGTAGGATTTTAGGAATCCGAGTAGCAGGAAATTAATCATATTATCCCCTCCATCTGCTCTGGGATGCCATAGATTCTTATATTGTTTCTCCTGGTTCTATTCTCAATGTTGTCTATCTTTTCAATGAGTCCGGTGTTTTCTTGAAGAAGAAGGTCTATGTTTCTCTCTCTTTCTGTTAACCTGTAGTCTATATCTGTTACAGAATCTTCCAAAGCAGCAATCTGGGCAGTTTGTTGTTTAAGGACTTCATTTGATAAGATTATTTGTTTGGTGGTATCTTCTTTTATATTGTCCACTTTTAAGTTTAATTTGTCTATTTTACCCACCAACTCTTAAACTGTAGTAAGGATTGGCTGTATTTCTTTCTTCATTGGAGTTTCTCACTGTGAAAATTCTTGGAGCTGCTCATCTTCCTTTGTGAATGTGGTTTCAATGTTCCTTCTAATTGAAAGTTTGACTGGAAAATATGGAAATTTTAGCTTAAAGATTGCACCAACCTGTAGCTTAAGCCTTCCACAATCTGATTTTAGTAGTTTCAGGTCATTGATGTTGAAATTAAATAAAAACCCTATCAGCAGAAAATGAAGACTGCAGAGCTCAAGAACTGCTGCTTTCAGCTTGCCATCCAAGCCAAGCCCCCTAAGATTGGCATTTTTGATGTCACTGAAATTCTTCTTACAATCACTTTTTTAATAAAAATTCTATCAGAATCTTGCCTAGATTAAGAATTTTAACTGACTAAAACTGTAGTCATAAATTAGTTAAAAATAGAGTTTTGCAGTATGAATTCAATTCCTAGAAATAGTTACTAGTTGCCCTAAGGATCTGTTCTAACAGTAGCCAGAAGTGATACCGATTTATACACCCTTTTTAACCCATCCACTGTTGCTATGCCCTTTGAGAGTTAGTATACTGTGCCTCTGTCTCTAACCTGGACTGGGATTTTTACATTCCTCCCATCAGGCATATACTATGTTTATGAATCTGTACCAGAGACTATTATTTCATGAGACTAGGATTTAAATGAAATTTCTGTCTTTTCTGGTTTTTGATTTATATTGTCCAGCTGTTCAACAGTATTTCAGTGCTGAGTTCCGGGTTAACTTTCGCTTTTACTCATAGCAGTCTGAGATTGCCTCTGTGAGCGAAGCTTCGGGTTCTCTGTCTAGAGCTGACTCGGATTATGCCTCTGAGCGAGAGTTGGTTACTACTTGCTTCGGCATCGAGTTTCTTGTTGACGGCAGCAGGTGTCTGTTGTTGCACTTCCTTGATCTTACTTTATTGGATGGGGTTTGGGGGTCTGGGATGAGCAGCTTGTGGGTGTCAGGCGGGGCAGACAGGTCAAGGGCATGCCAGCTCACAGGCCTAATCTGAGAAGGTAAATCCAAACTGTAGGGATTCGCGTAGGTTTAGAGGATCTCATTGTGAATCCTGCATCCTTAGTGGTTATCTAATCTCTTGTTCTAATATGTTTTTCTGTGCCATTTGGTGTCCATGTGGTCTTGTATATTGCCAAAGGGTCTGTACTCAATACATTACTATTTGACCTTGAGTACTTAGGCACTTATGTGGTATGTTATTAGAGGGCACTTTTTGCCTTAGGCTTGGCTATATGCACAGTTTTACTACCACTTTGATGTGGCTGTGGCTTTAGTTGTCTGTTAATTTCCGCCCTTTTGGCACCACTTTACGGTTTACAGTCCTTCTTAATGGAGATGCTTACCTCGAAAGTTGTGGGCAAAGCCTTTACACAACTATCTGCCCTTCCATGTGGCGCTGCCTTAAATGGTGCCCGAGACGCCTTGGATCCAGCCTGTGGAACCTGCTTGAGCCAGCAGACTGAGCCTTGGAGTCTGCCCATCTAGTGTGGCAGCAGTTCCTACCAGGTTGGGTCAAAATTGGCCTTGTAGTCCATGTAGTGACATAGGTCCTGGGAAATATATACCTAACAAGAGAGTCTATGGCTCTAGTGGGTGGTTCAACTTACTTGTGACTCTGGTTTGAGTCCAGGAATTAGGTCCAAACAGGAACTGTCCAAAGTCAATGTCCTTGACTGTTCAATCCAAATCTCTATGGTTCCAATATCTGATTTGCCCTTAACATAGCGATTATGGCTGGCATAAGGTCTGTGCTGTCTAGTCTTTCTTAAGGGTGTCAGAGATAATTCACCTTTCCTTCTCCATAGCTTGAGGATGAATCGTCCTTGGGCGAAGACCAGGCAGGTCCAGCCTTATTTAACAGATAGTTTGAAGGCAGGCTGTTGCTGTTGTTGTTCCTCTTTTCTTATTTGGTATGAGTATTAGGCTGAGATTGAACAGCCTTTGCAGACCAGGGTTTAGGGCTTTATGGGTTTCATGTTTCTTGGGGCCAGCCACCGTCTGTTGGGTCCATTATTTGCTGAGTTTTTTGCTTCTTTTGGTCTGGAGTACTGAACCTTATTGGAGAGATGTTCAGAACTCTTGTGTGTTCGGATGGTTGCCTGTTTGGTGGGTTGAGGAGAAGATATAGTTCTTCTGGTCCCTGGGAGGTTTGGCTAATTGTGTGAGAATTGGTGTATTTTTGTCATTTATACTAACAGCACCTTGTGCAATTTATTCACCCAGGTGGCACACATAGGATTTTGGGAATTGAGGATTATCTGAGCTGTCCGATGCCTTTCATGTGGGTTTTGGCCTTTTTTGATTTTATGAGTGCCCGTATTATTGTATAATTAATATTTGGATGCTTCTTTTTTTCCCATTTTGCTCCTTAAAGTAAGCACTTCCATTTTTATTTGTTTGGATTTGTTTATAGGAGTTCATGAGATCTATAGTCTGCCTTTGGAACGCATCGTTTATTTTTATTTGGTATTTGCGGATGCTACATTCTTAAGATCCTTCATAAATTTCGGGATTAAGTTTCATGCTGTCTTTGCAGACATATTTTATTGTTTGTTTGTAGGGATTGGGCCTTTTCAGTTTTTGGGATTGTGGAATCCGGTATTGCAAAGTTTTTCACTGTTAGAATCAGGAAATATACTGTTCAAGAGATGTTTCATGTTGGTGAGATTTTGGTGAGGTCTGATCTTCTTATGAGTCCCTAGTGTTGAAGTTGGAGCAGTGAGTTTTTCCAGTGTGATGATCCCGGGTTTAGTAGTTTTATTGTTCTTGGTGGAGTAATAACAAGTTGTTCCATTCCTAAGTTGGGAGTAAATTCCTGAGTCCCAATCTGCAGGTGTTGGGCTAGGCATAAATAGGTTCATGTTGAGGAGTTTTGGAGAGCCCAATCTTGTTCCCATGGGAGGGAGTCTTCATAAGGGAGCTACCAGTTGGAAAGTGTGTTTGTGGAGTATGGTAAGAGATGGATCTGTCAGGCAGGATATGTTGGAACAGTTTTGGAGGTATCTATATCTTTGGATGCTATGCCTGATGCCGCATTTTTACTGGTTGGTCGGCGAGTTGGGATCCTTTTTTTGTTGTATGGGTTTTCCACAGGTTTTTGTGGGGGTCTTGTTTTTGTGCTCTGTAGCTTTATGATGTTCTCTCTGTTCCATGCGAGGCCAGGTTTCTTACTGATTGAACCGGTTTTTGTTATTCTTGATGCTCGCTCTTCTCCAGTTGAAGTCTGAGTTTTTTAGTTTCTTATGTGAGTGTTATTGTCTTGAGTTTGGTGGGCATTACTGCACCTTGGACATCCTGGTTGGCCTTTTGACGGAGCTTTAAAAATCATCACTTAGGTGAAAAGGCAGGTGACAATTGTAAGATCTTAAGCCAATAAATCTTAACAATGACATAGCAAAGTCTGCGCCCCTTAGCTGAAACACTCAAATCTCATGCATGCCATCCCAAAATTGATCATCTTGTCTTCATATCATGGACATCATCTTTGTTGCCAATTGTTGAAAATTCTAAATCTTGTAGCATCATTCTGGCATCATGAGAGGCTACCATATTGTGGCTACTCTCTCAGTCTGTCAGATGCTCTCAAGATTCCAGGTCAGATCTCTATGTGCTTCATATTTGTACTTGCCTTGGAATGACCTAGGTGCTTGTGTTGGAGTGCAATGTCTGAGTCACTGACAGGCAGCTCATGATGACTTTCTTCTTGTTCAGTCTGGTGGCTGGGCACCCGTGTGGCAGCTCTGATCCTAGTGCCGACAGTTCAGAAGTGTGGACCGAGGTGTCAGTGTGTGTGTTGCTGTGACACTATCGTGTACTGGCTTTGTGTGTGTTGTTTTGTATCACAGGTTTGTTGTTGTTGTTATTGCTGTGGGTGTGGTATGTGTTTTGGTGGTGCTTTTAGTGATTTTTTGCTTGGGAGTCTGCTTTGGTTTTTTGTTTTATGTATTTTTTTTTTTGTTTGCTGTGTTTGGTAGGTTGTCATGTGATGTGTTTTGTGCTGTGTCTGTAGATTGGGTCTATGTGAATTGTGGTGTAGTTTTCCTTTCTAGTTCCTCCTCCTGATGGCTATCGTGTGAGTATGGTTTCATCCTTGCTATGTTGTTGGTCCATGGAGGTTGTCTCTCACATGTGTTGGAATTTGTTGGGAGGAGGCAGTTCTCCTTACTGGTTGAATTTGTTGAACATTGCCTCAAGATTCTGAATTCTCCTTTGGAGTTGAGGAGATTGACAACTGACCTTTGGACATGCTAGAAAAGAGTTGGAATTCCTTTATAATTGAAAAAAAGGGCTATGAGGGGGGAGTTGTTTTCTAAGGGAGTTTATGAAATTATTAATGCTGACTTTTTTTAGGCAGAAGTATAATTGTTGTGTGAGGTAAGTGGGGGTAACCAAAACTAAATGACAAACACGGCAACTCACTTAAAGGTAAAATGACAGTCAATAAAGGCTTTTAAGCAAATAAACAATGCAAGTAGCACTAGCAATGTTAGAATCACAGAAAATTTTACAGAAAAGCCAAAATTTCAGCGTTTACTAGGGAATTACGGTTTCATCAAAAAGCAACAAAAGCTAACTAACAAGCAGCAGGACAAAAGGTCCTGCAGCAGGCAGCAGGTTAGCAAACAAAACATCAAACAAAAATTACCAAACACAGGCAAAAAGCCCCAAAGGCCAGGAGCAGCTAGCCATTATGCCACAGCTCTCAGCCTTCTCAGCCACTCAGAACCACAGTCTACTACCACACCCACCTTCTTAATGTAGTGCTACCTTGTAAGAGCCCCAACACTTACTAATAGACTGCCATGGCAGAACTAAACTACTTCCCAAATTACAAGGCCTGTAAGCTACCCTCAGCGGTTCTGTAAACCCCTGAAGCGCCACACTGTGTGGACCACTAATCCAAAACCCCAATAATAAACTCCAGGGTCTAAAATCCAAGTGAAAATACTTAGAAGGACTACAGTTTTAATCACAAGCTACTACCAAGCAGTAATAAACAATCTAATGTATTAGTGCTAAAGCAATACATGATGCAGTTAGTGAACAGTTATACTCAAGCTACTACAAAGCTTGAAGTCTAGTCTAGGCCTACTTCAACCAAACAAGGTAATACAATTTCAAATAGAAGCATTCAAAAGATGCAGGCACTATAACAAGGGGCACATGCTCAGGCACTCCCAGGCATGCAACAGCTCTATCCCAAGAAGAGTCTCCTCCACATCCTAAAATACAGAATTCTATAGCCTTTAATAAAGCCCCAAAGTCAGATAAAAGAAGCATTAAAATAATATGAGAACTCAAGACACTAATCCCTCTATCCCAGCATATATTTAAACCTTCTAATGTAAGCCACCACAGTGCAGACCACAAGTACAACTAAAAAAAACAACTGGTAATGAGCAAAGTGCTTAAACTAAAGAGCTTGCCATGCATACCACAAAGATTATTATATACAATTGTAACAATTAAATTATGGCAAAGTAAAAAAAAAAAAAACAAAAGAAAAAGAAATACAGTAAAAATAAATTTTTTTTTTTTTTTGCAAAATAAAGCAAAAAACAAAAACAAGTAGTAAGCAGTGCACACTGGCATGCATATGCAAAACAAAAAACACACACACACAGTTAAAATGTAATTAAATTAAAAAAATAAAAAAAAAATTTGCTGAAAGGGTTTAGGTAGAAAAATGTAAAAAAGAGATGGGACACTGGGGAGGTCCTAGATCAAAATACAGTGGGAATGCTACACAAGAAATGCCACCAACAAAAGCCTACTACAGGGAAGGTGGGATGAAAAAACCAATGGAGATGAAGAACAGATCAGAGAAAGTAAAAATTGAAAAATATAAATATATAGTGAGATCACTGTATTTGCAGAACACAAAGACAACAGATATCTAATTTTAGCTCTACAGAATATAATAATGCATAATAAAAAAAAATAATATAATACTATATTGTATAATAATGCAGATAGCAGAACATAACACCTGTATCTCGACAAAAATTAAAAAGGGCAAAATAGCAAAATAAGGTATAAAAACAAAAAAAAAGACAAACAATAAAAAGCAAAAAGCAAAATAGATGTTAATTTTTTTTTTTTTGAGATGGAGGAAACAGGATGGATTAAAGATACTATAGGGGAATGCCCTTCCCAAGTGCTCTCTCTGTTGAGCTAGTAGGAACTGGGGGGTGCAAGGTATCCAAAATCATCAAGATCCAACTGGTAAATATGAACTCAGAAGATCATCATGAGTCCAAGGAGGAGTGATAAAAGAGAGAAACAGCAGAAGGCATTCCAAGCAAAGCCACCAAGATTACCACACAAGAGATTAACAGGGGAGGGGGAAGGGGGAAGGGCTCAGAAACTAGAGACACACACACAATATTTGGTTAACATTACACACAATATTTACTCACCAAATAAGTGCAGAAAAAAAGAAAATATACTTAATACTTAAAATCAGTTTATGTCATGCATGTATGCTCACCAGTCTCAGTACAACTCGATTTTAAAATGATTACTAGAAAAAAAACAACCAACACAGATTTTAATGCTAGCAGAAACCAGCTTATTACTTAACAAACAAAGAGATTTCACAGCAGTCTAACAACTACTGCAGAGATCAGACACACACACAACTGAATGCAAGCAACACACACATACAATATCAACTCAATCTTAATTTAAATAGGTGCAGAAAATATACTTAAATCAGCTTATGTCCAGTTGGAGCATAAAATAAATGTGGCTGTTAGTTTTTTCTGTCCAAGCTCCACGGCAGCTTGATATGTTGCCATGAAGTGACAGACGCATTTTTCAGTGGGCATTACTTGTACATTAATACCCTGCTGGAGAACGTTCACTCTCCACTCAGGGTACTGATGTACAGTTAGCCCATTTTCTAACAGTACATATTCCACTTTCAAAATTGTGCAGGATGTGATTTCTAGTATGCTCCTTCAATTTTTTTTCCACATCATGAATTCTCATATCTTTTTCTGAATGAAAACACTGAAGTTTTTGTTTTAGCTCAGACTTGAATGAAAACAGTGAAGTTTTTGTTTTAGCTCAGGCTTGAAAGTATAAGTCCAATTGAATGACTCTTATGAGAATCTTAATATACTGCTTCCGTGTGTCACTTTTTGCATTTTGCTTGCAAGAGAGTGTGAAAGAGAAACATGTTGAGTTAGTGTAAAAGAATGTATATAAAATGACATGATTTTATAAAGACACATCAACAGCTGCAAAGGCTTTGCTATTTCATCTACCAGACAGAAAATTATTTAATGTAACATTCTTCAGCCTATTCCAGAGCAATTAACTTTAAAGGTTTATCGCTGTGCATTATTTTACTGAAAGAAGACAAGTAATGCCTGTGCTAATGCACAGACATAAAGCTCTTTTTGATTAATGTCATATTGCTGAACTGCTTCACTTTCAGGTTGCAACAGCAGCATTCCTTATGGAGAAATCACTACTTCTCAATCAAGTTTCCAGTGCATACTTATTCCAAATAATAGTACCTTGAGATACAAATGTTTTTTTCTTGCTTTTTCAGATATGAGCTTTATCAATTAATCCACCAGATTCAACAAGCTCTGCACAGAGTGCAGGAATAATGCAAGAGCTGCTGCACGCCTTATGGCCGACGAGCGATCCAGGAACGAGCTCCCAGGATGTGCACAAGTGCTCCTACACTATTCCTGCATGGACACCTCTGCTATATGCTAATTACCCCATTTGCTGGTGAAAACCATGCAAATGAGGTGAATTAGCAATCCAGGAAGCAGGCAAACATCTGTGCAGGAATAGTATAACCTGCAGAAATGTATTCTGTTACTAACTGAATACATTTCTGCAAATTACGAAATGGAGGCATGACAGCTGCAAATAAAGCATGTATTCAATGTAGTAGGCATGCCAATGGCCATTGGCATGGGAAATAGTTGCAAAATTATAAAAAAATAACTTTTATTTATTTTTTTGGCTGATTTTGGCCATTTAAGCATAGGGCAGCGGTGTGCAAACAAGATCAACCCGAAAATAAGAAAAAAAGTTGGAAATAAGCTTTTAAACCCAAATCAGCATTTTGCCATGATAGTCAATGGCATGCATAACACAACAATACCAGGGAATAATGGTTAATAAGGAGGAAGGCTCACTCTAAGTGTGGTAACTATGAATTAGCATTCTGGTTTATGCAAATAAGGGGATTGATACTGAATCACAGATTTCCTCTCAGTGTTAGCTTGCACCCAACCGTGTAGGTGCAGCAACACCATGGTATAAGTATAAGAGGTAGATGACCTCATAAGAGGGAGTGTCATGCATGCTGTAAGCTTATTGGAGCTCTGTGGCCTGTGTTTGCCCTTAACTAAGTGCAGCTAAGGAATGGGGTGTGTCTGAGGCTGCCTAAATGGATTGCGCACCGTAGACTGGGTTTTAAACAAACACAAAAAAACAGGAAATGGCAGCTCTATTCATATCTGAGCAATGGGTATGCACACCATGCCTTGGGGCTTAAACAGGAAGGCAATGGAAAGGAAAAACAGCAGTAGGAAAGCAATCAAGGAGAACTAGCATAGCTGGGAGGTGAAATGCATCAGAATCAGCCAATGACACATGGAACAGCCTAGCACACTACTATAAACTATCCAAACATCTTTCAGTCTGGTTTTTCCCACAAACTCTACACCACCAGTGTACACAGACAGGGAAATTTTTCCTGACAAAACTAACAAAATGTTAGGGGTTGATGTTGCTCTCATACATCAATATTTGGAAGAGGCTGAAGGTGGTGAGGATGTGAATGCTGATGACCAACCCACAGTGAGGAAAAGGAGAAGAGTATACAGACCCAGGGTAACTTACCAGGGGCTACATAATATGGAGATAGTGGAGTACTATAGAGTGGGCAGGGATATTCTGCAGCAAATTATTGAGCTGTTCCGGTCATGCCTCACACACAGAGCCAACAGAGGGGAACCCATCCCAGTGGATACCAAGGTATGTGTAGGCTTAAGAATACTTGCCACAGGTACCTTCCAAAGGGCAACTTCAGATATCATAGGCATCTCACAGGCATCAGCATCCAGGGTACTCCACCAGTTCCTGGATGCCATGTCAGCACATGCCAGTGAGCACATATATTTCCTCAACACCTGTGAGGTGCTGACCAGCAATATGCATCTCTTCCATCAAATAGCAGAATACACTGAGGTAGTGGGTGCTATAGACTGCACGCACATACATATCAAAGCACTACCCAGTGAGCAGGGTAGGGTCTACATAAATCGCAAGGGCTTCCCCTCCATCAACTGCCAGGTAGTGTGTGATGCCCAGGGCATTATCTTGAATGTGTGTGCTGACAGCCCTGGAAGCTATCATGACTCCCACATCTGGCATATGACACAGCTGTACCAGTCATTTGCCAGTGGGGATATCCCATATGGCCACCTAGTGGGGGATGCTGGTTATTCACTGGAGCCTTGGCTGATGACACCCATCAGAAATGCACACACACCAGAACAAGAACACCATAATGAGGCACACTCACAAACCAGAATCATAATAGAGCATGTGTTTGGGATGCTCAAGTCACTGTTCTGCTGCCTGGACATATCTGGTGAAGCCTTGCAGTACTCTCCAGCTACATGTACACAAATGTTCATAGTATGTGCCATGCTACACAATATGATCCTGTGGAAACAGCTGTAGCAGGAATAGCATGGGGCAAGGCCACAGAGCCCCCCCACCATTACCAAGGCCATCACAGGGACAGAGGGACACGGAGGAGAAACAACCTGAGCCTGCCCATGTAGGCAGAAGGAGGCATGCCCATTATGCCCAGGCTTTGACAAAGAGGCAACACATAGCACATACACTGACATGGTAGGGACCCAGGTAATGACACCTCTCTCTGACTCACACATACAGTAAAAGGGATGCCAAACATGACACTACCTGTGCTTTACCATGTATAGACAGTGTACTATGTGCATCTGACATAGTCAACCCTCCAGCATCATCCTCAAAACTAGCACAGCCACAAGGTAAGTTACTCTTCCTATCAATTGCTGAATGGAGTAGTATGCTCTGATAGTTGTATCTATGGTATGGATGTGAGCATGCAAGGGAATCGGGTCGCTGAATGGAATGGCAGCAGATAGTGGACACCTATATGGGCAGCATGAAATCCATGACAAATATTGGTGTCAACATAATAGGCAGTAATTGACAAGGTGACAAATCCAACTGCAGTACATGTGGTGGCCCAAATGTGCATCCATAGGACACACACGTGCATGTCAGTGTGGCTCACATACCCAGCACCAGCCTCAGCCAGCAGGACAGGTGTAGTTGACCATAAAGAAAGGCTGGGCTAAGGCCTATAATTGATGGCAATGGTGAACAGCCTCCCTCCAGACCTACACAGACAGACTACAACAGGTCTGGCAGTTGTATGTTAGTTCTGAAGGGTAAGAAGTCTGAAACTGAAATGTAGGTGAATAAAACCTAAGATCTGTACTCTACTGATATGCCTCCAGTCTGCATGATATGTCAGAATACAAAATGAAATAGAAGCCAACAGAGTACGTGAAATACCAGTACAGTCATAGCAAATATTTAAAGTCATCAGGTGTGCCCCACCCTCAATCCTATGTAGAAATGCAGTAACATGTATGTGTGGGTTTAATAACAGTGGAGCACAGATTACCTGAGCTGACCCAATTTACAGGATAGATTGTTGCATGTGTACAATATGAAGGGGTCTGCATCTTAGGTTGTGTGTTCAATATTGTCTGGAAGTGGCCAGCATGTTGGCATGGAGAGTTGTGTCTTGGTTGCCTATGGCCAGTACTATTGATGACAGGGCCATGTTCTGACAACTGCAGTGCCAACCACAATGCTTCTCAGCAATACCCATGTCAGCAGTTGTCCATATTCACTGTCCAGATGTCAATATCTGTCACCGTCTGAAAGATGGAGATGCCATGAATGTGGGCCCAGACATACATACAATACACAGGTGGAAGTACCCTAGACAGAGTACATAAAATGTCAACTGCACACACCTTTAGAATTGTACATACAGGTTAGCAGCACATTAGTTGTCTGTGTAGTATGGAATCAGTGGCAGACAACAAAAGGCGCAGTTATGAAATAATGAGAGACTGCCTATGTCCCCGCACAAGGCAGCATAAGGGGAATGCCCCAGGTATATCTGTGAGTCAGCTGCAAGAAGCTTCCATATCACACATGCACTCAGCTCACCCTACCAACAGCCACAGGTTTATCACAGATCATACCCTTGCTGTTGGGAATGACTACAGTATGACCCCCCACTTCTGTATGGGAATACCCACAGAATGCAGCATGCTGAAGAGGTAAAATGAAAAAAAGGCTTCCACCACAACGAAAAGTTCACTGAGAAATTCTGTTAAAATGTAGGCTTTAATAAAACAAAGAAATAAGAAGCACAAATTGTTTGTGTCAGGGTACCAGGTCAAACAGGATAGCGCTTTCAGTTAAAAAGACCTAACTTTCTGCTGTTAAATAAAGATCCTTAATTGCTCAACCAATCACATACATCAATCAGATGCACGCCTTCCTTAAGCCTCCATTTCATTTCTTAATTAGGCTTCTCTCTTTCAAAATAGGTTTAATAGGAACTTCTCTGGTTTGGTTGTTCATGCTGAAGAGGTGTCCATTGCAGGTGTGTCCCTAGCTGTAAGTAGCACCCTGCCAGCATCCAGACCAATGGATTAATATGGAAAGGAACTATTGCCATTAACACCTCGCACACTTACCCTGTCACCCCAGGGAAATTCAGTGGCTCATAGCCTGGGAATGTATGAGTGACAGAATGCACTGGCCTGCTACAGGTGGCCTGCATCACTACCAAATGGCCTGCAGTGCCATTGTGACTCCATATTGTCAACCTATCTACAGATATCCTGTAGAAACAGGTTGTTAGCTGTAGCTGTAGAACACCAAATCTTAGACTGGAGTACAACCTACCTGGAATGGATTCACACACTCAATACAGAAGGTCATACTGGGCATGCTCCTACTCTTAGAAAAATGAAGCCCATGTCTGACAACACAGTGGACTATACATATCTGTCAGTCACAGATGTCTGTGCACACACACCACATTGTACACCATTGATTATTTGCACACACATTAGATATGAATACTCACACATATCCCAGGCCAACACACTATAATATGTCAGACATACACACATAGAGATGTGGGGAAGAGACAGACAGTGACAGAGAGATTACCATCATGAGGCCTGCCCCACCCACCACACATCCAACTGGCCAATATCACATGATGTACTGATGTCAATCACTGTAGACATTGCTTTTGGTAGTCCTCACCCCTATAGTGTCTGTGGTGCTTGTGATAACTGTCTAACATGATAGTACAAATCAGTATTCATCTAGTATTTGTATACCCAGTCCTGTAAAATGTGAAGTTGTGTGTGACTGAGTGTGTGGGTGTGTTTCCAGAGGAATGGTTTATGGCGCATTTATACACACTGCACTTCCCATTGCCCATGTTAGCACTCCTGCTGATGTCAGTCACCTTGAAATAACCTTCTGGCCAAGTCTCAGTCCTATAAGCTGTGTGCCGCTTGTGATACGCATATAATACTATAATGTAGAAAGCTAGTTAGATAGGAATTCTAATCCCAGACATGGCAACTGTGAAACTCTGTGTGTGTGTGTGTGTGTGTGTGTGTGTGTGTGTGTGTGTGTGTGTGTGTGTGTGTGTGTGTGTGTGTGTGGAGATAAATTATTTTGAGGCCATTTACAGTCACTACACCTCCCATTGCCCTACTTTAGCATGCCTGCTGATGTCAGTCACCTTGAAATAATCCTTTGGACAAGTACCAACCCCATATGCTCTGTGGGGCTTGCAATAACTGTGTAATGCTGTAGTGTACCATGCTATTTTGGTAGGAGTTCTAATCCCAATCATGGCAACTGTAAAACTGTGTGTTTGTGTGAGAGAGTGTATGTATCTTTTGATAATACCTGATTTTATGGACATTGACACTTACTACTCTCCACTTATCCCTCCACTGGCACTGCTGCTGATGTTAGTCAGCTTCAAAAATACCTGTGGAGATCTCTCCAACATATAAGCTCTGTGGTGCTTGTGATAGCTGTGTAATACTATAGTTTAGGAATACTAGTTAGGTAGGAGTTCTAATCCCTGACATGGCAAATGTGAAACTGTATGTGTTTGTGTGAGAGAGTGTGCGCGTCTTTGATGATACCTGATTTTATGGACATTGACACTTATTATTCTCCCCTTACCCCTCCTTTAGCACTGCTGCTGTTGTTAGTCACCTTCAAAGATACCTGTGGAGAACTCTCCAACATATAAGCTCCATGATGCTTGCAATAACTATGTAATACTGTAGTGTAGTATACTAGTTAGGTAGGAGTTCTAATCCCAGACATGGCAACTGTGAAACTGTGTGTGTTTGTGTGAGAGAGTGTGTGTCTTGATAAATACCTGATTTTATGGACATTCATTAGTATACTAGTTAGGTAGGAGTTCTAATCCCAGACATGGCAACTGTGAAACTGTGTGTGTTTATGTGAGAGAGTGTGTGTGTCTTTGATAATACCTGACTTTATGGACATTCACACTTACTACTTTCCCCTTACCCCTCCTTTAGCACTGCTGCTGATGTCAGTCACCTTCAAAAATACCTGTGGAGAGCTCATAGCACATATGCTCTGTGGCGCTTGCAATAACTCTCTAATACTATAGTGTAGCATACTAGTTACGTAGGAGTTCTAAACCCCGACATAGCAATTGTGAAACTGTGTGTGTTTGTGTGAGAGAGCGTGTGTGTCTTTCATACCTGATTTCATGAACATTGACCCTTACTACTCTCCACTTACCCCTCCTTTAGCACTGCTGTTGATGTTAATCACCTTCAAAGATTCCTGTGGAAAGCTCTCCAACATATAAGCTCCTTGGTGCTTGCGGTAACTGCGTAATACTGTAGTGTAACATACTAGTTAGGTAAGAGTTCTAATCTTAGACATGGCAACTGTGAAACTGTTTATGTTTGTGTGAGAGAGTGTGTCTTTGATGATACCTGATTTTATGGACATTGACACTTACTACTCTCCCTTTACCCCTCCTTCAGCGCTGCTGCTATTGTAAGTCACCTTCAAAGATACCTTGGCACAGCACTCCAACATGTAAGCTCCATGGCATGTGCCATAAATGTGGAACAATGTAGTAGTTGTAAAACTACATAGGTATGGGTTTGAATCCCATCTGTGGCAAGTGTTTGTATGGGTACATATGTCTCTACCTCAAAGATTTTGGCCCCATTTACACCCAGTGCACATCTCAGAGCCTGACTTTAGCAGTCCTGCAGATATCATCCACCTTAGAAGTACCTGTTGCGAACCTTAAACCATGTAAGGTTAGTGGTGCATGTGGTAAATGTGTAACATAATGGTCTGTAAGGCTTGTTAGAGATTTGAACCTCACCCCTAGCAAATGTAAATGTGTGTGTATGGTAAAGCTGTTTTTGGGATCTCTCACCCACTACATCACCCAATACCAGTATTTACAAGGGCTGGTGATGTTCCTCACCTTAGAAGTACCATGGGACAGCATCCATTCTACAACCTCTGTGATGTGTGCGATAAATTTGGTATACTATAATAGCAATACATAACTAGGCAGTGGTTTGAGTCTCAGTACTGGCAAGTGTGTGTGTGTGTCTGTTTGTCATCAGTATCCTGTGTGGAGATTGCTGTGACTGTGTAATAATAGGATCCATTGTGGGGTGGGTTTTGCTAAATTATTATGTTGAGGACCTAGTATATGTCACAATGTCTGCCTTACAAAGACAACAGATGTCAAACACTGGAGAGGTTGGTGTAGACAATCAATAGCCCTACATTTGACATTATGGATTGGTGAACAATATAGGCAACCCTTGTATTACTCAGAGAACACGCTCCACCCACGTCTCATACACAAACACACTTGGCTAGGCAACAACCACTATATTGGTAGTTCCCTGCATATTGCCTCACAGATAGTAACCATGGTATGATTGCAGTGGACTACATGCCTGTTGACCACAGCAGTGCCACTGACATCAGAAAGTACTTTGATGTGTTACATTTCCTGACTGTGTGTTATCCTGCAAGTAAAAGGACATGGCACCCTGTTCCATCCCCTCAGTAGGCAAATAAATGTGTACAGTGGCCCTTTCGCTATGTTCCCGACTGGATGCCTGCAACAACTGTAGAGTCTGAAAATGTAACCCACAAAGGGAATACTATGCCTTATACACATGCCCTGTATGGACAGATGCCACTAACTCCACTGAATACCCGTATCATGTTTTCAATGTAGGTGCAAGCACAACCTCAGTTACATAGCCAGGTCTCAACAAATGAGGTCAGGAATGCTACAAATCTGTCCACATAACATTCACCAGAGACCTCAAGTACATTTCCACACGTCAAAGAACATGCATGTGGGACATGGTCACAACCCAGACACTATGTTATGGAATATAGATCACATACATGGGAAGCAGTGTACATCACTGGCCACCCACAATAGTAACCCAGATGAGTGCATGGTGAATACAATACCCACACCTGGTCACCACTCCAGGGACTACACCCCTGTGCCACACTGGGGACTATTGTCATCTGGCCTGATGCCAAGGTATTCCCTTGGCCTAGCCTTGTACAGCCTTCAGGCCCATTCAACTACTACACACCTGTGAAGCAATGAACCTATGGATCTCAGTACTGGCAAATGCGTGTGTGTGTGTGTGTGTGTGTGTGTGTGTGTGTGTGTGTGTGTGTGTGTGTGTGTGTGTGGAGATGAATGATTTTGAAGCCATTCACACGCACTACACCTCCCATTGCCCTACTTTAGCACACCTGCAGATATCATTCACCTTGAAATAACCCTTTGGCCATGTTTCACCCTTATAAGCTCTATGGCACTTGTGATAACTGTGTAATACATTAGTATAGCAAACTAGTTAGGTAGGAGTTCTAACCCTGATCCTGCCAACTATGATAATGTGTGTGTTTCTGTGAGAGAGAGAGAGAGAGAGAGAGAGAGTGTGTGTGTGTGTGTGTGTGTGTGTGTGTGTGTGTGTGTGTGTGTGTGTGTGTGTGTGTGTGTGTGTGTGTGTGTGTGCTAGTGTGTGTCTTTGTTGACACCTGATTTTGTGGACATTCACAATTACTACACTTCCCTTACTCCTCTTTTAGCACTGCCTCTGATGTTGCTCACCTTCAAAGATACCTTTGAACAGCCCTCCAACATGTAAGCTCTGTGGCATGTTCAATAACTGTGTAACACTGTAATAGCAATACATAGACAGGTAGGGAGTTGAAACTCATACTGTTAAGTGTGTGTTTGTGTGTGTGTAATCAGTATCCTGTGTGGGTGCCGGGGTGATTGTGTAATGACAGGTTCCATTGCAGTGTGGGTTTTGCTACATCTTTATATTGAGGACCTATATGTCCCAATGTCCACATTACAAGGCAAACCATTTTCAAACACTGTAGAGGTTGTTATAGACAATCCACAGCCATAAATGTGTACAGCCATGTGCAACTACTATGTGACAGTATGGATTAGTAAACAATATAGGCAACCATTATAATACCCAGATATCACTCTCCACCCATGGATCATACACAAACATGCTTGGCTCTTACTCCCTTCCTTTCTTACTTTCTCTCTGTCTCTCTCTCTCTCTCTCTCTTCCCCTCTGGTGGATGTGGAAAAGTACATCTGTTTTCCATAGGCAGCAACTTGACATTTTTAGGTAATGCTCATGATCAGCTGATGGCCTGTGCATGAATTAGAGTCCCCCACTTGCTAATTGCATGTGGAATAGCTGTGGTATCATTCATATAGCCAATTGTATGGAAACACACTCCTATAACTAACTACTTCTGTGGGGGTTGGCCCTTTTCCTTCACCGTGAGCAGGACTTCATGTGGGTGTCTGACAAACAGCACCACAGAGGGTATTTGGAAAGAGATCTTACAACATACACTGTGGAGACAGGCCAACAAACAGGAGGGGGATGTTCCAAACAGGAGGGGGATGTTCCAGACATGGAGACAGAATATAGGTATTGCTGTTCTACATTTGAAGTAATGTTGGTTTAACAGGATTTGTGTGGATATGGCTGTTCTACATAATTTAAAGTCTGGCATGACTTTGTTATGTGGTTGAGGAATCTCTCACCTGTAGTGCCGTCTGCAGACTGGCCAGAGTTTTGAGTCTTAGATGTGGTGTGTTACTCACACATTTCCTATCTTTAGAAATGCAGTAGCATACTCTGATGATTGCAGTCAGTACATGGTGACATCCATGTGTGTTACTGACTTCATATCCCTCAGAAGAGATATTTCACAACAAACCCTGTTACACCTGGAATTTTCTCAGGTTATCACAGCAATATGTCAATATTGGCCCTGTGTTTGCGCCTCTGTCCCCCAAGTCTGTCACCCTTTGTCCATATGTCATGCAGTAAGAGGTGCATATGTACAGTATATCGTTATTTACTGACATCATTCTTGATAACAAGCCAGTGATATATCAGACTGCTAGACATGCTATGTATAGTAGGCCTTACATTTGAGAACAAAACCTGGACATTCTGTTGTAGTCTGCACAGGAGTGAGGTCTGTGTTCTTATGGTGATTGTTGACAGAGTGTCAGTATTGTGTAGCAGTGTATTGTGACTATGTTACTTGGCCTGTGTACAGACTGTGGTAGATGTCAGTGTTCTTGGTTGTGGTCTAGCAGACATTGCATGCTGCTCCAGTTTCCGGTACCCTATCAGTGTATATGTTTGTAGGGCCAGACTGAGACATGTCCCATATTACAGTCAGTCATCAGACTACACTGTGAATTGGGCCAGTATATGTAGGGTTAGTGTGTGAGTAGCAAATATGAGGATGGTTTTGTTCACAAAGCCCATATACTGTACTATTAATTAGGCTTACTATAATGTGACTGTGACTGTGTTGAGATTGGTTGTGGGTATGCACTGTCACACTGGTGTCTGTTACTCTGTGCTGTTACATGCCTGTAGTACCTACTATATTTGCAAGTACATGTGTATTCCCCCATAGGAAACTTGGGTCAGTGTTGTGGCAGTCTGCCTGTAGTTTACACAGTGCTTTGTGACATGCCTAGCAGCTGAGTGTATTTACCTAGTGTGATTTTATGTCCAGATATTTGTCAAATGTACTGTTGCCTGTCCACCCTAAGTGTTGTGTATTTATGAAAAAGCAGTTGGATGCTGTGAAGATGTATGTCACTAACTAGTGGGAAGTATGTGGCTTGGGACCTCTGCTCCTCCAGTTAATATGTGTTAGGACAGACAGGAGGGTGTGAATGCATCACCTGTGTGAGCTTATCTATTCCAGTATTTATGTGATATCCCCATTTTCATGGCTGTAAACATCCCCTTTGTCAGGCTTGGTGCACACGTCTTGCACTAAGGAGTTCAGTGTATACCACTGGACTGACCAGATTGTTTCAGACTGTCCACGTTTATTGGTCATATTTCTGCTGTATTCCACAGGATCATTACTGTGATTTGTGCGGTACTTCACTATGATGATCTTATGATGTCTGACAATAACTGATGGCATATATGTCAGTATCAGAAGTGACTTCATACACAACATGTCTGTTGACACAACCCCTATTACTGTAGGAACATTCTACATTTATACCTGCAATACTTACATAGCATTCCCTTGCACTAAGAGGTTGTGACGTATGATGCTGAGGTATGACTCCACTACATGTTATGGGCATATGTTATATATACATGCATATATGTATATATATATATATATATATATATATATATATATATATATATATATATATATATGTATATATATATATATATATATATGTGTGTGCATGTAACATGTGTTCATATATCTACATATGTGTGTGTGTGTGTGTGTGTGTGTGTGTGTGTGTATATATATATATATATATATATATGTATATATATATATATATATATATATATATATATATATGTGTGTGTGTGTGTGTGTGTGTGTGTGTGTGTGTGTGTGTGTGTGTGTGTGTGTATGTACATGTATACATATATCTACATATGTGTGTGTGTATATATATATATATATATATATATATATATATATATATCCATATCCTTGTTATGTGTAAACATGAGTGTTGTATATACCTTCCCAAATGTATCCCACCATAGTTATCTGATATGTGTATATTTAGATATAAAAACATGACTGATTAAACATTATTTTCACTTACAAGTATTAAACAAATGTAGTAGTCAAAGCACTTGTTCACTGCTTTTCGGTATGTGTACTGAATGATATATTTGAAAAAAACAAAAGACATCTTTGCAGTGCAGATAGCTTAGTGGTTAACTGCTGTGACTGTAGTGTACAGGGTCCTGGGTTCAAGATCTGTATTTTTGGTTGCTAGGCAGAACAAGGACTGTGGGATACAGAGTGGTTAAGGCAGTTTTGAGCAGGTTTTCGCAGGTTTGTGTGATGGTTACTGGTGCTAATGTGCAATTAAATGAAAAGGCGCTTACACTGTGTAGGCTTCGCTTACCAGTGTGCAAATCTGCTTAGCATTTACATTTAAGCAATGCTTACATCTCCTAAGCATAGCTCAGCCCTGGTAACCATTGATCACATTCCAGTCTGATAAAATAGCAGGGTAATGACATCTTTAATAAGTGTATGTAATTCCATGTACATAACATGCTTCTATGTTTTGTCATTACAGTAGCAAGGGGTGTGAGTATACTGTATGGGACACCTGAGTATACATGGCTAGTATAACAATATATTCTCTTTGTATGTGTTTCATACATGGGTAGTATCCCAGCGTATATGCAGTCACACTTGCATGTATTGTATCATTACGCTACTACTTTTAACAGTACTTTTCCAAGTAAGAGTAGATTGCAGATTGTAGTACTGGAACCATACACCCCTGCTTGCAAAGCTGGACTCTAAGTACTGGCTATTGTGTTCTTGGTGTATGAGCTGTATGTTATTAAGTATCTGCTACTGGATATTTTTCTGATATGTGGATATTAACTGTAGACTACTATGTGTTTAGGACATGCCATTGAGGGCTGCTTTCATGTAGTATTGGCATACCTATCAGTGTCAGATGTCTATCTGTCAAAACATACATCCTAATGTATAATCTGTTGGCTAGCTGATTTCTGTCTGTCCTCTGTACAGATGTGCAGATGTCAGGTATCCATCTTGGCTGCTTACAGGCAATCATTGATTGATTGACACTGACATGTCTGCCCAGCTGTGTTATGAATGCCACAGCTAGGAAACCCCACCCTGTATGCACCACATGCCATGGATACCTGAACCAGACTACCACAGTCAACAGAACATGCTTGGGTACAGGTCTCTAACCCAGACATTGGCCATGTTATCTAATATATGTTGCATACATGTCAGTTGGAGCATGTCACTGGCTCTCTGCAAGAGAAAACCAGATGATTAAATGCTGAATTTAACTGTCACCCTGGGGATCACTCAAGTGGCATCGGTTGATTGACGGCCTGCTGACAAATGTCAGATGGCATGATACCAGTGTACCCACATGCCCTACTCTTCTCATCTGTCCATGGACATTAGCCTGGTACACACCTAGGAACACCTGCACCTATGGTCCCCAGTACAGACAAATGCGTCAGTGTGCATTACTGAGAATAACAGTGCCTGTGTGTTTATAAACTTCTAGTTGACAATACCCTGAGGGCCTTCTCACTGATTACACCCCCCCCCCCATTGCCATATGTAGAAATGGCTGCAGCTGTAATTGACGTTAAATGTACCTTGTTACACTCTTCACCCTATGGGCTACCTGGAGCTTGCAGTTCCAGCATAACACTGTTATACAAATGGGTAGATATGCGTGGGTTACCCTCTGAGTCCTGGCAAGTGTGTGTATGCATGTGAGTGTGTATATTTGTAGGAGACAACATTCTGAGGTCACATTCTCCAAATACAATAAACCTTGCCATACATTATAAGGGATAGTGATGTTGTTGACATTAGGAGAGCCATGACAAACCCTCACCCTAATATCCCTGTGGCATGTGCAATAAATGCTTATCCCTGTAGTAGCACTGATTAGATAGTCAAGGGGGTGTATTGCAGTCCTGGTCAATGTGTGATTGTGGGTATGTCAGAGCATTATCATGGGTTTCAGTGAGCACAATATCCAGTGTGGGGTGTGGGTGCTGAGTATGCTGTCTTTACACCATGGTACTCCCAGTACATGTCCCAAGGTCCACTGTATGAGGACCACAGTCACCATCAACCATATAGTTAACTGATTACACTATCCAGTCCAGTGATGCATGTGCTGTGTACAAAGTCTCTGTAACAGAATGGCCTCACTGACAAGGTAGTTAGCACTGCTAGACTCAGGTCTGTCAAATGTGTCTATGACTGTATGTGTTTGTCTATGTGTATATCACAGTATGTAATAATATGTATTGTTCATTAACACCCAGTACATCCCCAATAACCATACTGCACAAGGCCTGGTGATGTTCTTCACTTAACAGAAAACTTGGGGCACACCTCACCCTAAAAGCTCTGTGGTGTGTGCAATTAAAACCAAACACATTAGTATCAATAAGTACTTAGGTGGGTGTTCTACTCTCAGTGTTGCCAAGTAAGTGTGTGTATGTGAAGGGATCTACTTCAGTTTGCAGAAAATATATGTCCCAGGAGATCATTTGTCTGAGAACTAACTGGCTAAAGGTAACATTTCAAAGCAATCATCTTGTGGAAATGCATTCAAGCAAAACTAGTAGTGGATGTGTAAATGCCCTCTTCCCCACTGTACAGCTGTACAGCGATACAGGAGTTGGTATATATACATGGGTGTGGTTGTTTTGGCCACAGCTACCCCCATTGGGGTTATTGTTGTGGGTATCCCGCTGCGTAGTGTGCTGTTATACTGTACAATTTATGTTAACAGGTTAAGTAGTTGTTAATCACACTATGTGTGGTTCTATGCCATCCCACACCCGTGGGGCTGTACCACCCACACCAGCACACCTATGTTCACCAACTCCATGATTGCACTACATTGGGGAAAAGGACATATACCCTGCCAGTACCATCATCAATGACATTAAACTGGTGAACTGATTATTTCCTGATGTGATGTTTTGGCAATTTGGTCTGGGTGGAATTACATAGGCAAAAATGAGTTCACTGCAAAATGAAATACATCCATGTGAACAGTATTCTCTGTGTATTGCATCAACACCAAAGCCTCTGTGTTTGTGTGTGTGTGTGTGTGTGTGTGTGTGTGTGTGTGTGTGTGTGTGTGTGTGTGTGTGTGTGTGTGTGTGTGTGTGTGTGTGTGTGTTATTCACAGACATTTGGTGTGTGCCACCCAGTACAGTTACAATTGTCCACTGTAGAAGAGCTGCTGACATCAGCCACCATGCACTCACCTGCATACACCCCTCAGACCTATCAGCCATATGGCACATGCAGTAAATGTTATACAGACCTGTTACCTGTGTTCAGCTGTACCCGGGATATGACACAGTCAATGTGTCACCACAGTGCTACACACCTTGTAGGACAGGACAGCAGACCAACATCCTGCTGACACATAGACACCTAGAACCCAAACAGAATACATTACGTACCACAATCAGTCAGTGTTAATAACAACTATAATGCATCATGGCTGGGCAGCTACACACCCTGACATGTAAGCATTAATCATTCCAACTGAAAACATGTTAAACAGCATTACATTGCTAAACCTTCGGACATTCACCCTGTGCATCAGGACCATATCAGCATGTCCCTGCATTGATGGTATGGATGACAGTGATGTGGCACAGGTATCATCATATGCACAGGGTGTGTTGTGGGTTTGCCAGAGGCCTAGGCTGAGTCATTTGGTTGATATCATGTGTGTTGGTTAGGGAGTTCTTTATTAAATGGGCTGTTCAGATGTGGTGTGTGTATGTATGGAGGTGTCCTAGCTGTGTTGGTGAAGTGTGTGTGTGTATGTATGCACACGTCTGCCATGTGGCTGCCCTATATAGGGGTTTGTTGGACAGCTGCAGACCGTACATGGCAGGGTGTACAAGTTCACTGTCTCCTGCCATGGACATGGGAACTGTGCCTACTAGGGGTTTCACGGGCACTACCAGACAGAAACCCAGATATGTTACTCCCCCTTGATGATGACAATTGTCCACTGGATCCGCATTCCTGTTGGGACCAACCAGGACCATGTGAATGTGGCTTGCTGCATTGTGGTGTGGACAGCACCCCCTGCAGTGCTGGTGCTGGTACTGCCACTACAGGAACAGCTGTGAGTTGTTGCACATCCACGTAGACCTCCACCTGTTGGTGTTGCTGACCTACGTCCATGTGGCCACCACCCTACTCCCACCACATGCTCTACCACAGACACCACATGGTCGAGGATTCCCATCATCTCACCCAACCATCTATCCAGGACCTCTGCAAAATAACGGTGGGCAGCTGCAAGATCACAGATGTTGTTAAGTACAGCAGAATGAGTAGCCCTCTGGAGTTTCAAACTCTGTCTGGTGTGGCCTAATGGCTAAGGTGTTTACCTTACAAACACAAGGTGCAGGGTTTGAATCTGAGCAGTTAGCTTAGTACTAAACTATGAACTATGAACCTATGAGCATGCCTGTGCATCCATGATGGTCCAAAATATGCTTCTGGTGACACCTGCTGTGGCACTTCTGCCAGGGGCATGATGGCCAGTAGCTCTCCTACGAGCACCCCTGTACATCTGCCTGTGTGGTACCTTGCCGGTCATCCGGCTATGGCTGCTTTGTACAGACACACTTGCCATAGTCCCCATACTGTCCTGTACCATGCCACCACCTGCCAACTGTCCCTCATCTATGGCCACTAGTGATGAGGTATGTAAGGGCTTGAGACTGTGTGCGGGGATGGGGCAGATAAAAGTGGGATGTCAACCGATGGCACAGCTTTAGCCCCTGATAACCCTGCCTGTGCCTCACCATGCCTATCATCATTGTCAGAGTCTGTATAGACACTAACATCAGTTTGCCTGCAGGAGGGACCCTGACCCACCTCGCCACCTGTGTGGGGCAAACAAAAATGTAATTTAAGACATGTATGTTATGGTTTACCTCTACAGGCACTCACACACACACACACACACACACACACACACACACACACACACACACACACACACACACACACATGCATGCTTACAGGTGAGGTGGCACAAAGATATTATACAGACCTCTCATTACCCAGCAGTCAACAGGCATGACATATGGCACTCCACAGCATGCACTGCAGCCATAGCCAATCCTTGTTACCAACATTATACATCTTTGTGATGCATGAGTTGTGTTAGTAAGTGATGCCCCTTCCCCTGGAGCACACTTCACCCATGTACACAGCATTGCTGTGCACTTGTACAGCACACTGGCATGTACTATGCACCATACCACATGAGTGTACTCACCATTGCTGAATGTGTATATGTGTGGCAGTTATGTTTGCTCTGTTGCTCACAGCCCCTATGTGTTTGTCTGATACATACCTAGGATGATATGAGGACTGTTGTCAATAGTTAATGCCTGATGTTTTATTTGCAGATCTCATCATCAGCAGTGCATGTATGAGCAATAAAATCCAAATGCACTGACAAACCTCAAAGCTTAATGTAGATATGAGGAGTTTACACACCCTTGTTGACATGCCAGCCTCTTCCATGATATGCATTGGGGCCACAATACTGCATATGTTAACATTACACACACCTGATATGTGACATATGAACTGTCCAGTCTGATGCAGTATCAAACAAATGTGTTAGTCATACAGATGCTGAATGAGATGCATACAATATGTGGGTTGCATAAGTGTGCACACCCTTAACACAATGGTTTGTTGCAGCACCTGTTAAGTGAACTACAGTATTCACTATTCCTAGAAGGGGTATACTAGCATGGCCCATCTTCACTTGCCATTATTTGGTCACTCTGCCCTACAAATGTCCCCCAACTCTGCCAGATTGCAAGGTCAGCTCATGTGCACAGCCCTTGGAGGTCACAAAGTGCCTTCACTATTGCTGTGGAGTCAGGGTTATGTCTGGCACAATTCATGACCTTGACTGTGTTCAGATACAGCCATTCTTAGCGAGCTTTGGATGTATGCTTCAGTTCACTGTTGTGTTTCAGGATGACACCCCTCTCTATCCTCAGCCTTATTGCAGATGTTTGACAACTATGGGCCACACATGAGTGTTATTATGCAGTGTTCCAAAGCCCGAATACCATGCCTACCGGCTTAGTTCCTGCTAATGAACAGCAAACCTAAAGGTGTACACTGGCACCAACAAGGTAAACATGGGGATGGTGGCCCTGAGGTGGAGTGAGGTGTTGCACCACATGTATCTTTATGAATACTGTCTGTAGGTTTCAGCCTTGTTCTCATGACACCATTACACATTGCAACACATGCCTTTGGGAGACCTGATGTTATGCATATGCTACCTGTAGAGAGCCCTGGATGATGTTTCCTGTGGAACAACTCTTCCGTCTGATTACCCTAACCCATAAGCCACACTTATGCAGATTTCAGGCGATTGTTGACATAGGTACTGCACAGGCAATACTTGCTAGACATTCCTGCAAGTCCCTCAGTGTTGCTGCATGTTTCTGAGCAACCTCCATGACCAGTTTGCAACATGTGTTGTCTTCTGTTTTGGATGGGCATCTGTTTATTTTCTGCATTAATGTTGTCCCATACTTCATACACACACATACATGACTGTCTGCACTGTTTGCCATGGTATATGCAATGGTGAGGTCAGGTTACTTTTCCCACTCCTGAGTGCTACCTTTTGGATGTGGGATCCATTTCATGGTTTGTAAGATGTGTGCAAGCCATGGCTGCCTCTGTTGCAGGTGAGTTGGCAAATGTCATGGACATACTTCTTGGAGAGCAGACCATTATTTGGTGTGACATTGAGGCCCTGTACTTGATGGAAAGTGTGTACTTAAGAAGAGTGAATGCTGTCAATACCTCACAAGCTGCTTCCACAATATGTTATTTGGAGTGTGTGCACAGATATGCTTCCAGTGCTTGTTAAGGTATATATTCCCCATATTTGTTGTCCTAACATAGGATTCCATATTACACATTCATTGCTCATGTTAGGATCACATTACAGGTTGTAAAATGTGTGGGATGTGGTATTGTGATTTGCCATTGTTTAGATCAGGAGCAGTTGCCATTGTAATAGTGGTTTATATTGTGTTGTAGCCACTGTAGAAGGGTAATGTTTCAGACATGTCCCTACTGTAGGCCATTTGTACCACCATTATGTTCATCTCTGTCCACACATCTTGCACTGACAGGTTGTAGGTATACTGCAGGATTCTTACATACTCTTCAGATATGCCACTATGGTGACTACTGTGATGCAGTGCAGTTAACAGCAACAATAAGTGAACATGTACAGCATGCATTATGAATAGGTGTGTTAAATGTGTGCATGGCAGATAACATGGCCATAACAAGACCGGTGTATTGGAAAACCTGAACAAAACAATTCCATACTTACAAACCATAGGCTGCTGCATTGGTACAGAGTGGGAGCAACAGAGTGGGAGCAGCATTTCAGCACATCAACAGTACAAACCCACAATACTAGCGATTATGCACATCTGTTCATTACTAAACTGCAGCAACAGACTATCTTATCTGACATATGCATGTAGATACTTTACAGATGAAAATGGATAAGCAACAGTGGTCTACTAATGTGTCCTGGGGCCTTACCTGCATGCTCCTTGTCCATTGTGTGGGTGGCACCCACCTCCACAATTCTGTCTTCAGTTTTCTGGCTTGGCTGGGGAGTGGTGCCCCATGGCTGGCGAGGAGCTCCTCAGCATGTGTCAGTGGGCTGGATGGCATGACCCCCACCTGTAGCTAGCTGGTCCCTCCTAACTGCAGCGGCATGCTGACAGGTGTGGCAGATCAAATCAGTGAGGTGATGCCACACCTGATTATAACTGCGGTTGCCGACATCATTTACCCTGTGGACGAGCTCATTCCACAGGGCAGTCTTCTCCAGCAGATCCTGGGCTCTGCACCTGAAGAGGATGGCATAATGGACTATGAGGAACTGGATTATAGCATCATTTTCCAGGGGTGTGTATGCAGGCAGGCATTCCCGGGACATTGTACCTGAAAGACATAAACAGGAAAAAAAGTCAGAGGACCTCTTACAGTTGTCCATGTGCACATCAACAGTGGGTATTACTTGCAAATAATCAAGACTATACCATGACACTGTAAGCTATCATGGCTTGTACCTCTTGTGTTACACTCCTGGCCCTGACCTGTCCAGTTACCCCAATGTTGGACACTTAATGGCATAATCCACTACACACCATTCATTTCTGTGTAGAGGGATGACAGTGGCCATCTTTCATGTGGATGGTGCGTGGATGGTGGCATGAGTGTGTTTGACTGTAGTGTGTGATGGGATGGGGTGTGTATACATGCCTGTGTTCATATAGGAGCCAAACTGTGATGTTCTCATGCCCCATGGAGACTTGCTGTTGTTGCCATCAGTCGGCATTATGTCCACGCTCACCACTGATGTGGGCAGGAATGTAGGTGATGTGCATATCCCCCTGTATTACTGTTGTAGACAGGGTGCCACTGTTCCTGCCTATCCTGTCTGATGCAGGTTGCCCATATCCATAGCATGTGTGTATGAGGTGTGCTTTACACCCAGTACAGGTTGACTTGTGCTACTGGCTCTGAGACTGCATACATAGGTGTAGACATGGTTGCAATTGGCCTTGGTGGTTTGCATAAGTCAGATTTCTAGTCATAGTCAGCCTTACAAGAGGTCACCTGTGAACCTACATGCTTGCTCAGACTGAGGTGCACTTGCTTCCAAGTTATGGTCTGCACCTGTGTGTCCCTGTACAGCCACTATAGCAACCTATTATGTGCTTTGTCTCTTGGTGTTGTCCACCAAGGAGGATTACTCTATTGTTGGTGGAGGATGGTTGTACAGGTAAGTTACTGCTGATTCCAAATAGCTACAGTGGATATGAAGTGTACACACCTCTGTTACAATGCATGGTACTTGTGCAATTGGAACATGACCCCACAAAAGCACATGTCAACACAATCCCCACCTTTGATGTGTCCTATAACCTTCTCAGATCAATAGGGAACATAACAACCTATCCTCTGGAAATATATAGGTTCATAGGTATGCATTAGGCTAATGGCCCTGGAGCCTTTACAAGCCTAACCCATGGGATTATCCTGGCATCATGCCACCAACCTTAGTTCCCAGTACCTCTGTTGAGTAAAGCCACTGGAGTAATCCTTGTGGTGAATTTTCTATTTCCCATCCACTCATCAAGATTTCTCTTGAAGAGGGCCAGTGAGGTGCTCTGCTTGATATGTATGGGAAGTCTATTCATAAGCATGGGCAGTCTCTGAGTTATGAACCTGTCTCTCCAGCATATGAAAAGTAACACTCAGTACAGTAAGCCAGTTGAATGTGTGTGCACACCCTTACACTGGTATGTTGTATAAACACCTGCTGAGATGATTATAACATCCATTTGTCTTTGTTTGTACTCTAACGTCATATCACATCTTCACTTGGCAATGGTTGCTCACCTTCCATGAAACAGCTTTGTTTCTTTTTCAATAGAATTGTACAGGTTATGGGTCACATTTGAGGTGAGAAACGTTTTGACATGACTTCCTGTGGTCTCATTGACATACATCATACAGACCTGACATTCCAGCAGGGGTGTGTACACTTTGATATCCAGTGTATTTGGGTGTTGATATAGCTGTTAGTGGTAGGCATGGACAGTGGGTCATAACACAGTTGTACACTTCTCTGATTACTATGTGATAAGTATGCCTACTGTAGTACCCATATCAGTGTCATGGCAATGCAACAATCAGTAGCAGTACACATTTTATTTTGTTGTATGCAGTGACAGTGATATTACACACATCTGCAACATACACATCCTATTTTTCTGGACTGCTTGTGACCTATAATATTACTTTTGTGCCTTTCAGCTGAACATACGCATACATACACATGCTCAGGGGATACCTGGTACACATTTGTATTCTATGTCATTATGGCACACTGTATTTACAGTCTTGCAGCTCAATCATATGTCTCAACCTGTTATACCAGGACTTCAGGTCATTGGTCCACCTCATTGGGTGACAACACAGGGAAGTCAATTTTGATAATGTATCAATATAGCTGCCATAACACAGGTATATGTGTAAGTGACTACAGATATCTGTCACAACTCTGAACTTTGTCCACAAAAACACTGTAGAGTTGAATGTTATTAATTCAATATATCACATGCAGTTTAACACACGCATCTGCAACAGTGCTTTACTATGCTCATGTACTATATAGGTATACTAGATTTACAATACAAACATGTAAAATACTCATATTCACAGGTAACATATGGATATGGGCAACATCCAATTAACTGGTCTAGCAGTGGCACAGACACAACTGTTTGACAGACACTCTAGTGGTTGCCATATGTGAGCTGTCTTTTCCCAGGGTGTGTCAGGCTCCTCAGCTGTGACCCAACTTATCCACCTCTTAGAGGATCACATGTGGAGAAAGCCAAACATTAGGGGGGGATATGTAGGGACAGATCGTAGATATGCCTATTACACACCTATGAAGTTTGTGCATGATACATTTCACATTACCATGACTGTTCTAAAGGTGGTAGGGTTTGAAACTCATGTGTATGCCATGCCTTCATTACTTCCACCTTCAGCTATTTGCCTGAGTAATATAGATGTTTGGAGGAACGGATCAAACACTATGATGGCTAAATCTTGAAATTCTGTCCAGATCTGCACAGTTGACAGGTA